>NC_057394.1:7359841-7659841 GCF_019320065.1 Cervus canadensis | reverse complement strand
GGGCCTTTGTCTCCAGAGCAGTTCAAGGCCACAAGAGGCTACATCAAATCAACCTCAATTTTGGAGACTCTTTCAGGCACTTTAGAAGTGCTTCGGACTTCTCTTGCCTCCTCTAACATTGCTTTTGAATATTTCAGCTCTTTAAACAAAGAAACACAAAAAGAGCAATGAAATGTCTGGGAATTCTCTGGAGGTTCAGTGGTTAGGACCCAGGGCTCTCACTGCCAAGACCCATTTCTTCCCTGTCAGGGAACTAAGATCCCACAAGCCACTCGGTGGGGCCAAATAAGTAAAAAGCAATGGAATATTCCGGCTCCTCGTAATTACCTGTTTCGCCTTTATTTCCATCCCCTTATAAGCTAAACTTCACCCTGTCTTTAGAATTTCTCCTGAATTTCTTGCAGGTTCTAAGAGCTACATAAAGACTTGAGTGTCAGAAGACACTAGAGGGCATAGACAGGGCTGCTCATGGCTGAGGCTGGTAGGGAGGCGGGATCTCTACTGGACACACCTGTAAAATTGGACATTGCTGGCGCTTTCACCTCTGGGGCTAACCAGTGACCAGGATCGCCTTGCTTCCCTGGTGGCTCAGTGGGTAAAGAATCCACCTGCCAACCAGGAGACATAGATTTGATCCCTGGGTCAGGAAGATCCATTGGAGGAAGAAATGGCAACCCACTCCAGTATTCTTGCCTGGGAAATCCCACGGACAGAGGAGCCTGGTGGGCTACAGTCCATGTGGTTGCAAAGAGTCAGACACGACTGAGCAACTAAACCACCTCCACCACCAAGATTGCCTTAACATTCTCCTTAGCTTACTTCCTCCTGGCTACAGTCTCCTGACCTCCCTTTTCTCACAGCGTTTCCTTGAGAACTTTGCAGTTGTTCATTCTGTCTTGTCCCTTTGGGATGTAAATCTTCTACAACCCAGCAATGTCTTTCGGAAGGACTGGGAGCCATCCCTTTGGAATACAATTATTAAGTAGGCCAGTGCCCCATCTACTGGTCTCTGTGGGCGGGTGTGAGCCTAAGTTCCATTAGCAACAAGCGGCCAGCACAGATGCTTCATCACATTAGCCAAACGCCTCAATAACGTTCTTCAGTAATTTTCCACCAGCTTACTCCTGTGCTTAAAACATCCCTTGTGTTTCAATGGAACTAAGCTTGATCTCTCCCACCTATTTCAATAGTCTTGATCTCTCTGTTGCAAAATCTTGTCCATGCAGTTTTCCTTTGACACTAGTTACCTTTACTGTAAATTGTTATTTTTGTTGTTGTTGAGTCGCTTAGCCCTGTCCAATTCTTTGCCATCCCATGGACTGCAGAACACCAGGCTCCTCTGTCCATGGGATTCTCCAGGCAAGAATACTGGAGTGGGTTGCCATTTCCTTCTCCAGAGGATCTTCCCGACCCAAGGGTCGAACCTGAGTCTTCTCCGTTGGCAGGCGGATTCTTTAACCACTGACCTACCTGGGAAGCCCTGTGGTGAGTTGAATGGTCCCCGTCAAAGGAATGGTACTTATGAATGTGACCATATTTGGAACTAAGTCAGTGTAGACATCGTGAAAATATGAGTGAAGATGGAATCATCCTGGAGTGCAGGGGGCCCTGGATCCAGTGTGGCTGGTGTCCTAATAAGATGCAGAGATAAACGCAGAGGAGAGAAGGCCCTGTGGAGAAGAGACAGAGACAAGAAGGATGTGGCTACAAGCCAAGGAACATCCAGGATGGCTGGCAAACCTCGGAAGACAGGAGAGAAGCACGGAAGAGCTTCTCCATCAGAGACTCTGATAGGGACCAACACAATACCTTTTATTTTTCCCAACAAAAGTTTTCACATATTTATTTCTGAGCCACAAGAACACTATGAGGAAACACCAAGAGCCAAACATCCCATTTCTCCCATGAGTTGTTCAGACAGCAGTGATGCTCTGTGATTCCATTAAGACGCAAGGGACCTTGACGCAGCAAAAATGTGTGCTGCTTTGTATACGAGGCTCCTGATAGATCTAGTTTGGTTCTCCAGTGTCTTCTCCTGGAGTTGTTGTTCAGTTGCAAAGTCGTGTTCGACTCTTTGTGACCCCAGAGACTGCATGCAGCGCACCAGGCTTCCCTGTCCTTCAGTATCTCCCAGAGCTTGTTCAAACTCATATCCATTGCATTGGTGATGCTACCCAACCATCTCATCCTTGGAATTGTACCTGATTTTATGACCAGTTTTCTTTCGAATACATTGGGAAATGGAACAACTCTGCTTTTGTTTCTTGTCCAGGAATCACTTAACTCTGAAAGCTTTGTGAGAAGACATGGTGAGGAGCAAATTTAGCTGTGCAGAGGCTAGCAGAGAAGAGAAAAGAGGGGTGGCCAGCACCTTGACTTCAGATCTCTCGCCTCCAGGATTGTGAGAGAATACATTTCTGTTGCTTTAGGCCACCTAGCTCGTGGTACTGCGTTACAGCCATCCTGGGAGACTGATGCACCTAGAACATAGAGACTCTTCACCAGCCGGTTTGGACCCCCAACACTTTCCATCAGCGCCTGGTGCTCACGTCCTAACTTCCACACTACGGTCTCTCCCATTTCCACTGTCTTTCCCATTTAGATACGTCTGCCTGGAGGACCTCACCCCCAACCCCTGGCCCCCCTCCCCATGGCTGTTTGGCAAAGTCCTATTAGTTCTTGATGACACAGCATAAAGAGAGCCCCCTCTGGGGGCCCCGTCGATCTATGGGGCAGTTTGCTGCCCTGTCGTCTGAGCTGACGTGTGACATGGTCACGCATCGATGCACCTCCCCTTGTATCAAAATTGACTGGTGGTTGTGACTCTCTTCCCCCAGATTTTGCGGGCCTTGTCTCCTTTATTGTTAGGGAAAAAGTTTTTAAAATTATTTTTAAGGGAAAGCCCCTGCCCTCTCAGACTTTCTGGTAGAACAGTGGTAAAGAATTCACTTGCCAATGCCAGAGATATAGGAGATTTGGGTTTGATCCCTGGGTGGGGAAGATCCCCTGGAGAAGGAAATGGCAACCCAGTCCAGTATTCTTGGCTGGGAAATCCCAGGGACAGAGGGGCCTTGACCGACCATGGAGTCGCAAGAGTTGGACACGACTGAGGGCTTGAGCCCATGCACACAAGCCCTTCCCTCTCAGAAAACACTGCTGGGTGGATGCAGCTAGGTGAGGAGGGGGCCACAGAGAAGTATCTTCTTTTTCTCCTCTACGTGGGATGGAGAGGCCAGTGTGCCTCTTACATCAGGTCTGGAGGGGAGAATCATCAGGTATCACTTCTTAAATACCAAGTCAGCATGAAAGAGGACTAACCATCTAAGAAAAGCAAGCCCCATAAATCAAAGTGGAGCACCATCCATTCCCACGCACACGTCCACTGCTCTTGCCTCTTGTTTGCTAAAGGACCACGCGGTGATATAGACCTGCTTGGTAGATTTCGAATTTTTATTGGAAAGGCTAAAAGGAACTAGAAGAAAATGAGGTTTGTTTGTTCTGGTGGCTGTTTGTTTAATTTGTTTTTAGTGAGCCGAGGAAATGATCCTTGAACGGAGCTGGTCCTTTTCCCCAGGTTTCCAGCCTTGGGGAGGCCTTATCTCTCCTCTCCACTGTCTCCAGGCCTCAGATCTTTGTTTCCTTTTCTGGGATTGAAGAGGAATGAATGACATAAGTCTTTTTTTCTTAACTGCATTTTATCAGGCTTCCCAGGTGGGCTCAGTGGGAAAAGAATCTGCCTGCAATACAGGAGACGCAGGAGATGTGAGTTCGATCCCTGGGTTGGGAAGATCCCCTGGAGAAGGGCATGGCAACCCACTCCAGTATTCTCGCCTGGAGAATCCCATGGACAGAGGAGCCTGGCGGGCTTCAGTCCGTGAGGTCATGACTGAAGCCACTCAGCCTGCAGCATGCACATTACTGGAGTGTAGCTGACTTGCAATGCTGTGTAAATTTCAGGGTACAGCAAAGTGAATCCGTTATGCATATTCACGTCTCCACTCTTTTTCAGATTCTTTTCCCATATGGGCCATTACGGAGTACTGAATAGAGCTCCCTCTGCTAGACAACAGCCTGTATTAGTTACCTATTTTATGTATAGTAGAGTGTATGTGCCAATCCCAGTCTCCAGTTTATCCCTCCGTCCTTCCCCATGGGTGACCATAACTTTGTTTTCTACGTCTGTGACTCTCTTCCTGTTTTGTAAATAAGTTCATTTCTACCATTTTTATTTTTAGACTCCCCATGGAAGCGTAACTCCTTTTGTGGACGATACAAGGCCTCTCTGCTCTTAGAGCATCTCCTCTCAGCTCTCACCCATCCCCGCTCCCCTGGCCTTCCAGAGAACTCTGATGCCTCTGACGGGGAGGCGGTGCTTATAGGCCTGTGGGATGAGAAGCCCCAGGGACCTCTCCTGATCTTGACCCCCTGTGCTTCTTCCTGCCCGTCTCCTCGGAACATCCCCTTCCTTGAGGCTGATGCGCTGTCCCCACCCTAGACAACCACACGTTGGTCACCCAGAGCTCCCCTCCTCACACCTCAGGGACAGGCAGGACCATGATAAGTGGGAGAAAGACGGACACACGCAGAGCAAGGCCTCTTGAAGGTGTGGAGGACAACAGATGATGTTATTCACATGAATTTTGTTGTTCCTGAGGCCGGAACATCTCCAATCACTTCCTTTTCTGCTTTGTCCAGAACCACATGGGTTGTATTCACTGGCATCTGAAGGGTCCAGCCTTCAACGGGGCCATGGGGACCACTGTTCTGTGCCTGGGTCTCTTATGTTCCAGCAGAACTTGCCTCTGTGGCCTCAAGAGACGAGGCAGCTGCAGAAATCCCCTGACAGATTTTTCACTGGGGTTGCTATTAATACGTAGATCATCCTGGGGTTTCATTTCAGGTTTTCTTCCTCTGGGGTGACATGCACCCAATACATCATGTCGATATATCCTTTTATTTATACCTTAATATACCATCAGTCGAGTGATGAGATCATTTGGAATTTAATAGAACTTTCCCCAGTGAATCAGCTGAGATAGATCGCAGTGAAATCTCAGAGCCGGGAGAAGGGAGAGGGAGGGTGCTCGAACACTCCTGAGTCAGCACAAAATAGCAATTTTCTGCGTCCTCATCACAGATACTCGAGAATAATTACTGACAGCCTGTGGAGAATTCATCGGCCTCGGCTCACCAATAATAAGTCATACGATCACGGTAACCGTGTGAATGAAGTTAGAAATTCCAAGAATACTGATGATGTCTCGTTAGTTTTCTACCCCCAGAAAAGCCAATCTGCATAATTGATGCTGTAGGTAGGAAAACATTTTTTTTTTTTTTTTTTTTTAGTATTAGATTCTAGATGAAAGAGTCTTTAATAAATGAGACGTGCAGGATCGCCAGAAACAAATGGTGACCACAGGGGACAGCAATTACAGCATTTGTAATTCTCGGGCAGGTGAAAAAGTAAAAAATGCTGGTATTTATTTCCTAAACCTCAGCATACCATGTTTCAAAGAGAACCCTCAACTGACTAGAAGAGATGGACCGGGCAAGTTCAATGTTTAGCCAGAGAGCTTATTAATGAGTTCGTGCAGGGAGCTTGTAGACAGGCTGCCCAGAGTGACTGGCCTGAAAGCATGGTGGTCTGGCTGCCAACACCCTGATTTTTCCATTTGGCTGAAATGCGGGCTCTGTAACTCATGGTTTTGAAAGTACATTAGAGTTTTGTTTTTTTTTTGGTGACTACTAATTAAGGAGCTGAATTTTTTTGCGGGGTGATATTTTGCTGCTTTCTTTAACAGGTTCATTAAAGTCTATTCTGGGTGTTAATATTCTTTATAACAGACACCAAAAGCAAATGAAATGCATCTGTTCGGAGGAGTAGATGATTGCTAAGTGAAATCACTTTGCCGTGCTTCCATATAGGGCTGTATTTAAAATATATCTTTGAAGGATTTTTTTTTTTTAATGGGGACCATTTTTAAGGTCTTTATTGAATCTGTTACAATATTGCCTCTGTTTTGTGTTTTTGGCCATGAAGCATGTGGGATCTTAGTTCCCTGACTAGGAATCGAACCCACACCCCCTGCAATAGAAGGTGAAGTCTTAACTGCTTGGACCACCCAGGGAAGTCCCCACACAGAGCTTTGATATGTAGTTAGTCCTTCCGTAGTTAGCTCTCTTCGCACTCAGATGTCATAGCTGGGGGCTCCTTGGTTTCTCTGTATGAAGGTTCGCCTGGATCAGAGGTGCTGATTTTGACCCCTGTGCGGGCATCTTCCACTTGTACCTTTCCCCCTTCTCTTCTTAGCCTTGTGGCTGACTTGTATGACATACACCAATGGCACCTCCAGTGTCTTGTTCTGCGTGGTTTGTCCAATGGGCAGCCCCAGGGAGAGATCAGAGAGCAGAGGAGAAGTGGGTGTGGTTGGGGTCTTGAGTCCCCAGAACTCTCCCTGCAGGGCAACCTCAGTCAGAGGTCATGGCTCCACCAAGGCGGGTCTCTCTCTGTAAGTCTTGCCTTCCAGGGTCTGGTCTGTATTCTCTGGTCAGATCCCTTCGCCCTTGGGGGTGGTGACAGGGCCTTAGGTCGTGCCTGTCTCGGGATTCCACACTCGTGTGAATTCCCAGTGCCCTGCCTCTCTGTCTGTAAGAGCTCTTTGAATGAACCCTCCTGGAAGAGTTCAATAAACCCTCCTCCCAGGGTCAGTGTACCATTTGTTTCCTTCTGGGATTCCCACTGATTCAGGTTTTAAACTAAAGATGCTTGGTTTGGATTTGCTTTGTCCTGTTACCCTTCATTTTTTTTTTTTTTCTTTTTTTCCTCCTTGCTCACTGATCATTCATCATTCTCTGAACTTGACCCTTTCTTATTTTTCTGACTTCACCTTTACTCCTTTTTTTCCATGTAAGTTACCGCCCACATGTCAATGTTCTCGCATTGACGTTTCTGGAAAACTTTGGGATGTCCCCACTTAAGGTGACATGGACTCCAATGCTCCCATGTGCTGCTGTCAACAACCCTGCTTCTCTGGTTATGAGTCTCATGTCCTGGCTGATGTGGGTGTCCAGGTTCATAGGATTTTTCCTTCATTCTCAACCTATCTCCATCTTCAGATTCTGTCCTCCACCCCCACTTTTAAGAGTTCAGTGTCGTAGATCCGACATTTCTTCTCCGTGTCCTGTAATGTAAAACAGCAGCAACAGAACCTAGAACACAGGGTGTTTTCTAGGTTCACAAATTTTTATCACCTTTGGGGTTGGTATTTCTTGATTTTTTCACTCTCACATGCATCCATTATCACTGACTAAATCCCCCCATATCAGCAATACTCAGAATAGAAGAAGAAGCCCTAACATCAGACGCAAAGTTGCCGGTGGATCAACAGGAGGAGTGGACAACCCCCCTGGTAGCACATTTAGTAACCTTACTTGCCTAGAAATGTTTGCTAATAGCATCTGAATATCCATTCTGATATCCATTCTGAAGCTCCAATACTTTGGCCAACTGATGCAAAGAGCTGACTCATTGGAAAAAGACGCTGATCCTGGGAAACATTGAAGGCTGCAGGAGAAGGGGACGACAGAGGATGAGATGGTTGGATGGCATCACCGACTTAGTGGACATGAGTCTGAGCAAACTCGGAGATGGTGAAGGACAGAGAAACCTGGTGTGCTGAAGTCCATGGGGTCGCAAAGAGTTGGACACGACTGAGCGACTCAGCATCCATCACTTATAAGAATCACTTATAGTTCAAACTACAAAGAGTAGGTCACAATGTTTCCATTTTCATTTCCTCTTCTCTTCTCAAAACATTAGCCTCAAAGATGAGTCATAGAGATGGAACGCATCACTAGGGCCAGTTAGGGTCCAGGACACAATGTGGAGAGAAGGAGGAGGAGGAGTGCAGGAAGATCAACCTACAACCAGGATACAGGGCTGGGTTTTGAGGTGAGCTGTCTGGATTTCAGTTCTGGTGGTTGCTACTTCATAATTCTGTGAACTTGGGCAAGTCACATAAATCCTCTGAGCCTTTGTTTCCTTTGCTAAAAAATGAAGCCAATATCCACTTCAGAGAGGTTGCTGGAAGGATTAAAAACAAGATGGAGCCTATGGAAGCTCCCGGGAAAGTTCAATGCAGGACTCACGGCTGGCATACTATGCTTTCTGCATAATTCTTCTCTTTCCCCTCTCGGCGATGTAACATTCTAGGTGAGCTTGATCAAGGTAGCCATGGAGAGCTGGCTGCCTCCTGGCCTTTTGATTTGTAATCATAAACCTTCATTATGTTTTCGTATAAACTTGTTCTGCTTGAACACTTTACCGGGGCCTTTGTTTCTGCTTAATTGTTTTATTTTTCCTGACACTTTGGCTTGATTCGGAGAGAGGCACTGCTTTATTTATCTCATTCTTTAATTAAGTTGCCCTACAGTGTGGTGCGAGCCAGTCCCTCGGGTGCTGGAGAAGAGAAGCTAATCACCAGCCCAGAGCCCATGGCAGAAGCTGCTTTGGGTCTGAGACGGGTTGTGTTGCCCATGAGGATGCTTTGTGTCCAAATCAGCTGGCACTTGGAGCGTGCGCTTTGGATGGGCCATGCATGGGGTGTGTTTTTCAGGCTGGTGGGATTGGAGCTTGGATTTTATTGCTCTTTCTTTTTAAAATTTTTGTTTATTTTTTTTTAAATTCTTTTATTCAGAGGGTAATTGCTTTACAATGTTGTGCTGGTTTCTGCCATACTACAACGCTAATCGGCCATAATTATGTGTGTGTATGTATGTATCCCCTCCTTCTTCTGCCTCCCTCCCCGCTCCCATCCCACCCTCTCGGTCATCACAGAGCGCCAGGCTGGGCTTCCTGGGCTACGCAGCAGCTTCCCACTTGCTGGCTGTTTTACACACAATAGTGTATATATGTCAACGCTACTTTTTCAATTTGTCCTACCTTCTTTCGTTTTAACCAGGGTCCCGCTTCCATCTTTTGCACTTTCTACCTGAAGGCCATACTTTCCATTAAAATGGGCGCTTTATATATTATTTAGGACTTCAGTCTTTTCAAAGAGCTTTTACATCCATCTTCTTTTGCCTCCTGAAAATCCGCGGGATGTAGCTGTCAGCATCACTCTGTCTGGATGAAGACCTGGAGTGGGCACCTGGCTGGTCTGAGGCCAGCCGGCTGGAAACCAGTAGAGGCAGGTGAGAGCTCAGCTGTTCCAGAAACTGGGGGCGGAGGCCCTTCCTGCCCCACGGGGCGGGTAAACAGATGGGGAAGACTGTACTTCTGCTCTTGTTTCTTGGCCCTTGGCCTATGGATCTTACTCTTTCTTTGCCGAACAACTGATGTGTTGTCTCAGCTCTAAAAAGGTATCCATCATTTGCTCCTTGTCCCTCTGCTTAACTTTTGAACGTGAATCCCCTACGCGTGGGGCGGTTATCAGAGTCCTTGTGGTGTCTGCTGTTTACTTGGGCACCATTCTGTCAGTCAGCACCAACCAAGTGAGCCCTCTATGCCCTGGGTAGGCATGGAGGGAAATTAAAAGCAAAATTAAAAGGAAAAGGAGTTGATGAGGACATAGCACTTGCTCTCCAGGAGAGTGGAATCAAGTAGTGGCCTGGGGATGTCCTCAGTTTAGAACCTCAGTGCCTCTTTTTTTTAATATTGATTTATTTATTTTAATTGGAGGCTAATTACTGTACGATACTGTGGTGGCTTTTGCCAGACACTGACATGAATCAGCCACGGGTGGACATGTGTCCCCCATCCTGAACCCCCACCCCACCCCTACTCCACCCCTCAGGGTCATCCCAGTGCACCAGCTTTAGTGCCCTGTTTCATGCATCGAACCTGGACTGGTGATCTATTTCACATACGGTAAAAGACATGTTTCAAAGCTGTTTTCTCAAACCACCTCACCCTTGCCTTCTCTTGACTGCATCCTTGAAACAGTCTTCCTCTGCTTCTACATGCTCTGCGCAGATCCTTTCAAACTCTGTGCTGTGACATTCACAACCTTGCTCCCTGCCTTTTCAAACTTACCACATCACATGAGTTACACGCCAGCCACACTGGGATCCCCGCCATCTATTAAATATTTCCTTTTCTCAGACTCTTTCTCCACCTTGAACTCTTTTCCTCATATTTTCTTGTAAAAGCACATCCCTTTCTTCACTGCATTTTTTTCTACAATATGCTTCAGGGGCTCAGTATTTCCAGAGCTCAGACTCTCTGTAATATTGTATGTCAACTATATCTCTGATCAGTTATGTGGGTATATTTGTCATCATTCATTGGACAGGAAGGGACTTGGAGAAGGGAATGGGTCTATGTCACTTACTGTTTAGTACAGTAGTCTGCAAATAGTAGGTGTGCCAAATGTACTTTGTATATTCTCTGAACCCCACTGTAGCTTTTCTCTTCTTGGGCGTATAGGAAAACTACATTTTTAGCCTCCCTTGCAGTCAAGCTGGGGGTGCTGTGACTGGGTTCAGCTAGTGGGATGCAGGTAAAGCGCTGAAATCCACTCCCAGACTGGGCTACTGTTCACCTCATGCTGTTGTCCCTTCCTCTCTTGATTAAAATGTGGCTGATTTACAATGGCTGAAAACCCATCCATGTCCTTTCAAATACACTGTGTTCACGCCTGCAAATAATGTCAAATAACAATTAGCCAGCAATCTGTCTTGATCCTGGGACTTTAACTCAGGCTGAATCACATGGGTCTTGGGGTGTCGTCCCACCTGGGATGAGGGTGCCCTGGGCATCCTTTGTAACAATTCTGGTCTTGTTTCTATGTTCTTCCTTCCCTCTCAATGCCTGCGCTGTGCACTCCTGGATGTTGGATACGGTCTTGAGGTTCAGGTGCTGCCCTGTCTGCTGGGACCAGATGACAGATTTCGTCCCTGCTGTTGGACCCTCTCCACTCACCCTCTAATGTGGGTTTGTTCTAACTGGTGGCTATATTTTGGATAATTGCCATTCTTGGCTTGGCTTTGAACAATGAAGCCTGGGTCTACTTGGCTGGCAGTCTTCTGGGGCCAATTCTAAAGCCCATGACAGGATCAGAGAGCACTTAAATAATTAATCTACTAATTAAATAAGTGATGTGTTATTATGTGCATTGGAAAGGACAGTGCTTAGTCACTCAGTCATGCCAGTGGAATTCTCCAGGCCAGAATACTGGAGTGGGTAGCCTCTCCCTTCGCCAGGGGATCTTCCCAGCCCAGGGATCAAACCCAGGTCTCCCACATTGCAGTCTGGATTCTTTACCAGCTGAGCCACAGGGAAGCCTAAGAACACTGAAGTGGGTAGTCTATCCCTTCTCCAGTGGATCTTCCTGATGCAGGAATCAAACCGGGGTCTCCTGCATTGCAGGCAGATTCTTTACCAACTGAGCTATGAGGGAAGCCCTAATCAGGGAAGCTATCATTGGAAAGGATAGTGAAGTAGTGAAGTTGCTCAGTTGTGTCCAACTCTTCGAGACCCCGTGGACTGTAGCCTACAAGGCTCCTCCGTCTATGGGATTTTCCAGGCAAGAGTACTAGAGTGGGTTGCCATTTCCTTCTCCAGGGGATCTTCCCAACCCAGGGATGGAATCCGGGTCTCCTGCATTGTAGGCAGATGCTTTTACTGTCTGAGCCACCAGGGAAGTTCTTGGAAAGGATGGGAAGATACAATTCCTAATGTTAGGACACTAGGAGTGCAGTGACATGTATGAAAACTTATTATCCTTAAAGAATTTTCATGGACTTTAACTGATATCCAACCTTCTGAAGGATCCCTGTAACATGGGGAAGTGGAAACCCCTATTGGTTTTATGGACCTGCTTCCCTAACAGAGCATGTAAATGGGAGGATGGATATTAGAACCCAGGCCTTAGTGCAATGGCTCAGATGGTAAAGAATCTGCCTGCAATGCAAGAGACCTGGATTTGATCCCTGGGTCGTGAAGATCCCCTGGAGAATGGAACGGTGACCCATTCCAGTATTCTTGCCTGGAGAATCCCATGGACAGAGGAGACTGGGGGGCTACAGTCCATGGGGTTGCAAAAGAATCAGACATGACTGAGGGACTAACACTTTCACTTTCTTTCCTCCTCTTATTACAAACATCCTGCTTTCTCAAAAATATCACGCTGTCTTCGTGAGAAAGCAGTGTTTTGCAGTATCTGAACAATTCATCTGTTTCTTGTTGCTGCCTGCATGGTTGGAGAGTAGACACGTACATTTACAATGATAAGGCTAAAAAATTAATTTGGCAAAATCCAAATGTTATCTGGATAAAGGCTTCGTGATGTATGAAGTTGCTGGGGAAACCTGCTATGTCCAGCAGTTACACAGTGCAGGTTGTTAATGATGTCATGTTTTGTGTCTGTGGATTTTTATTTTCAGAAACCTCAGAGGAGGAGGGTGGAAATTTGAGGCTGCTGCCATAATTATAATAGTTGTTCTAGGAATGTTAATGTGCTTGTAGATATTTTTATTTTCACTCAGCAAGATAAAGCGGGAAGAGACTGACAGTTATTCAGCCCAATCTGGAGCCTGGCTTCTGTCCTTCCATCTATTGCGTTCTCATTTTTCACTTCCCTTTCCTCCCTTCTCCATCTCAACATCTGTTGTCCCTTCTTCTACTTGAAGTTATTTGTTAGCGTTGGCAAGTGTTTTCTAACTAATTCTGGCTGTCTTTTGACGGAGAGGGAGACTCTTTAATTATGTTCCTGATGGACAGTTGCTGCTTGATGAGAGGCGTGGGAATGTCCACGCTGCCACCAGCGATATTTCTAGACTGCAAAGAAAAATACCTGGTCTACAAAAAGATGCCTAGTCCTTGGGCTGTCTGCAGCCTCACATTAATTACAGAATGACCTGGGGACATGGAATGGTAGTTCTGTTTCAGCTTTTTTTCTTTTAAATGAGAAAATAATCACTTTTTGTGATGAGTAAAGGCTTTTTAATAGTTGCAGTAAAGATGTAGACTTCAGCTCTCATATTAACCAGTAGAGAGGATCTCTCTACCTGTCCCCAGGGTGTTTCTTTTTTTTTTCTTCTTTTTTTAAAAATGGAAATATAGCTAATTTACAGTGTTGTGTTAATTTCAAAGTGATTTAGTTATATATATATATATATTCTTTTTTAGAGTCTTTTCCATTATAGGCTATTATAAGATATTGAGTATAGTTCCCTGTGCTATACAGCCTGTTGTTTATATATTTTATACACAGTAGTGTGTATCTGTTAATCCCAACTCCTAATTTGTCTCACCCCTCTCCCTGTTCCCTTCCCCTTTTGGTAATCTTAAATTTGTTTCCTACATCTGGGAGTCTACTTCTGTTCCGTAAATAAGTTTATTTGTATCAATTTTTTGGATTCCACGTACAAGTGATATCATATGATGCTTGTCTCTCTGTCTGACTTATCTCACCATCCTCAAGTCTGAAGGAGAAGCTTAGATGTCTGATGTCTTCAAATACCCAATATTTTCAGCAAATCTAATAGTTGGGTTCACATCACCCTTTGCACTTCAGAGGAAGAATCTTCTACTCATTTAAAACTAGCTGAGTGGTTCTCAAACTAGAGGGTGCATAGGGAGGTCTGAGGAGCTCATGGAAAATGCAGATTCTCTATATTGTAATCAAAATCTGATTTTAACATTATATTATTAATACTTGTTTTATAAATAACATCAAAAGTACCTTGAATGTGAGGTGAAGTTCTCGGCTTTACTAGGTCTAAATCGAGGACTGTTTTGAAGTACTAATTTGACTTACTGTGAAAGGAGTTATCAGTTGGGTTGAAAATGGATCTATTTATATTGGCAGAGTCCATAATAGATGAGTCAAGCATTGGCTATTAGCCATGCATTGTATTGATTATCCTTTATCAATCAATTACATCCTCTGGTAGGTCTCTGCTAATCTCATCACTACACAGATTAGCTGGCCACATGTCAACCAGAGTTACTTGAGTTAAGTGTACCCTTAACTCAAAGAACCTAAATAACAAATGACCAAGACAGTTATTTTTTCCTACTCACCAGACTGAGAGAATTGAGTTTTATTAGACACACTAATATTTGTGAGGTTCTGTTGTGCTTTGTATGACAGGCATTTTCTCCCCCACAGATACAGGTGAGTAACTCTAAAACAGCAAAATAATTTCTTAAGCTATTTCATTAAGTAGGATAATGAAAAGCAAAGCGTCCCTCTTCTCCCACTTGTTACTTTCCCAGCATGTTTATTGTAGAGTAGATGGGGATTTCGAAGGTTAAACAGAGAACACAAGTTCTCTCTGGACAATTTATAATGTCAGGAAAAGCAGAGGAAGGGAAGATTACCAAATAGTATATAACAGCCTCCTAAGTTAAGACCCAAAATGCTGAAATGGAAAACACAGGCACTTTATTGTAAAATGGGCCATCATTTGTCCATAATGTTGATGAAGCTGACAAGTTTAGCAGGGGCTTTTCCATCCTTATGTATTTCTTCCGGCCCTATTTTGCCTCTCCAGAAGAGAAGAAGAGGAAAAAGATACATGCAGCTACATTAATCTCGGAAAAATCGTTTCAATGAAATTTTAACCTCTGCCATCTGCCGAGTGCAGATAAATACCTTGCTTTTGTGTTGGGTCTACATATTAAAATCCCCATCTTCTTTTTAATGAGCCCTGCATCTAAATTGCAGCCTTTGGATGATCACACTAATACACCAGACAGAAAGGAGGAAAAACACCACCGCAAAGAATTGATGATAATTGGACCTGGTCTGGGTGAGAAAAGGGCAATTAGCATTTCTCACTGCTTCCCTTCTTCTTACGTGAAGGGCATTTGGATGACCTTTACCATTTTGCCCAATGACATGGTGCCCCACTCTTGGGGAAAGCTCTCTAGTTGGTCCCCCTGTTAGAAAAGAATTTCAGCTGATCATGGTTTGCAGTTACAGTCACAGTGAATGTGCAGGCAGAATTCTGTTTCCTCTTGAGCAAAGAGGAGTCTTTATTTGTCCCATTGCCCCAAGCCTGGGTTTAAAGATTTGATACTGACTTTGCCAAAATGTCAAAATAATTTACTGATTGGTGGAAACTGCATTTTGGTGATTTCCTTGAAAGAAAGAATCATTAAAAAAAGGTCATTGTGCTTAAAGATTAGTTTTAAGGGGAGTACACAGACTTTTGGTAAGTGTGGTAGTCGCTAGTCATGTCCAACTCTTTGTGGCCCCATGGACTGTAGCCTGCCAGGCTCCTCTGTCCATGGGATTCTCCAGGCAAGAACACTGGAGTGGGTTGCCATTCCCTTCTCCAGAGGATCTTCCCAACCCAGCGATTGAACCCAGGTCTTCTGCATTATAGGCAGACTCTTTACCATCTGAGCTACAGGGATGCTGTTGTTAGTAAGAGTAGGTACCTAATATATACAGTGGAATATTACTCAGTCATTAAAAAGAATAAAATAATGCCATTTGAAGCAACATTGATGAACCTAGAGAGTGTCATATTGAGTGAAGTAAGTCAGACAGAGAAGGAGAACTATTGCATGACATCCCTTATATGTGGACTCTAGAAAGAAATGATACAAATGAGCTTACTTACAAAACAGAAAGAGACTCATAGACTTACAAACTGAACTTATGGTTGCTGAGGGGAGGGGATACTTAGGGTTTGGGATGGGCATGTGCACACTGCTGTATTTAAAATGGATCACCAACGAGGGCCTACTGTGGGGCACAGGGAACTCTGCTCAATGTTATGTGGCAGCCTGGAGGGGAGAGGGATTTGGGGAGCATGGATACATGTGTATGTACGGCTGAGTTCCTTTGCTGTTCACCGCAAACTATCACTACATTGTGAATCAGCTATAACCCTGTAGAAAATAAAAAGTTGAAAAAAAAAATGAGTAGGTGCCTAAAAGTTTCTCTACTGTGATTCTGGTGCCCCAAACCCATCGGAGAGGTGGAGTTGAACGTGGAAGTGGGGATGGAGCCTGAAGGATTTGCTTTTAGGCAGAAAAGAAAATCATTAATACTAGTTTTTAGATGTTGACCATCCTTCATTGTAGAAAGTGACAGCCTGATTTTGTCAAAAACTAACGATGATGGTTCCTATGATATAAAATATGATCATGGTTGTGCAGAGCGCATCACCCTACTCACCTGGGTTGTTCTGGCGGAAGTTCTCATTTAGTCCAAATTATCTGCTTTGGGAACAAGGATGCTTTACTCCGGGGGTAATTACCAGAGCGATCGGAGTACCATCTGTTTACCTTCTGTTCTGGGGATGACTCAAAGGAGATAGTTTCAGGAGAGACCTGGAGACAGAACATTTCAGGAGGGAGGAAATGAAGATAACTAAAAAGAAAGTAGTAATTAAGAGTTTAAAGAGAAAAAGCATATGGTATTGAGCATATAACGTACAAGCCAGCATCCTGGATAGACCCCTGGCCCAAGCGAGGTTTCCCCAGGAGCCAGAACTGAGAGAAATCCAAGGTTAAAACAGAGAGTGACCAGTTAGCCTGAAGGGGATCTCCAGAGAGGCCGGCAGAGAGGACCAGCAGATGGGATTCATTTGTGATGGAGCGGTGGAGAAGTAGCCGCGGGCTAGGTGCATCCGGTTAGAAGCTTGCTTTCCACGTTCTTAAAGCCAAACTTTAAAAGGAAAGCCTGAGTACCCTGGAGGATTTTCTTGCAGTCATCATTCATTTGAAAAATATCTTTAACACCTCCTAAGCAGGATGTCTTTCACTAGGCTCTTGGGCAGATATGCTGATGTATACATTATAGTTCCTTCCCTCAGGGATCCCAGGATGCAACAGGGAAGTTGGGAAATAAGATGTGTGCATTTCCAGATAACTACCATCCAGGGCACCTAAGTGCTGCATTAGGAGGCTAAAGGCTTGTTGGCGAGGTTCACAGAGGTGACAGTTCCCACTGGGGAACTGGAAGCGGCTTCACAGAGGGTGAGGGCTTTGAGCCCATGTGACTGGACGGCGAGGATTTTGCTCAGCAGAAACTTTGGGAACCTTAAGTAGAGTGGTTCAAGATTTTAATATTTATCTGATGAGACAATAATTATATACATTTTTTCACGCTTAAAATACATCTGAAATGGGATCCGCATTCTTGGGCGATTAAGCTGCATTTGAAGAGATGTGCACAATCAACCTTCAGTCGTTTGAGTTTTAACATATGTTAATCCTGCAGCTGTGACCCCAGAAATAGAATTGTAGGGAGAATAAATTTTTTTATATATTTAATTTCTTTTTAGCTTCGGGCAAACAAAAGGGGAATGGCTTCAAAGGC
This sequence comes from Cervus canadensis, assembly GCF_019320065.1. Lineage (NCBI taxonomy): Eukaryota > Metazoa > Chordata > Mammalia > Artiodactyla > Cervidae > Cervus > Cervus canadensis. Next base: position 7,642,559 of record NC_057394.1, on the reverse strand, counting down.
AAAAGCCATGGCTGATGTCAGATTTTCTCCCACTAAAAGCGAGGCTCGGGTCTCGTTTGGGGGAATCAGAGTTTCTTTGGTCAGCCTGGACCCTGTTCTCCACGTGAACTGGTCTCTGCCTCTTTCCTCTGGGTGTTGTGGTCGGGCCTGTATAATGGGGACATTTGCATTTATCATATTTCTACTGTCATAAAATAAAATCTTCCAGTAATTTTTGAAGGAGCCACCAGAGAACTGGTGCGAAGAATCCGCCTGTAATGCAGGAGACCTGGCTTCGATCCCTGGGTGGGGAAATGGTCAAATCCCCTGGAGAAGGAAATGGCAATCCACTCCAGTATTCTTGCCTGGGAAATCCCGTGGACAGAGGAGCCTGGTGGGCTGCAGTCCATGGGGTTGCTAAGAGTCGGACATGACTGAGCGACTAACACTTTCAATTTCAGCACTTTTTGAAACTGGGAAAAAGTCACATTGGGAGCCAAGATACTGTGTCATAAAGACAAGTTTTTTAGCTACCCTTTTTTTAAGAGAGTGAAAACATCAAAGTCACCACCCTAAGATGGTTGGACAGCATCACTGATTCAATGGGCATGAACTTGGGCAAACTCTGGAAGATCATGAGGGACAGGGAGGCCTGGTGTGCTGCAGTCCATGGGGTCCGAAGAGCTGGACACGACTTAGCAACTGAACAACAACAAATCCCTTTAAGTGTATTTTCTTTCCTCTCTTAATTTTGATTTCATGCAAGTGCCTTTCCCCTCTTCCACCCTGGCTGCCTTAGGTCTCCCCGCACTTCCTGCCTTGTCAGTCTTCAAGTCTGTCAGCAGCAGAAATGTGGACTTTCTGCAAAGCTGATGGGCTCAGTTGAGGTGTGAATTATGTTTAATTAAAACCTGTCACTTAGAAGTGCAAGAGCATTTAACCTTGGCTCATTCCACTTCAGCTCCTCGGAACCTCCCAGGGCTCCACTCCGCGGGGTGAGCCTGCTGCCCGTGGCCAGAGTGGGCCACCAGTGGTCCTTCAGCATCCATGGGCTGCCAGAGGGCACGCTCACAGTGCAGAATCAGCGTGACCAGTCTCAGCGCCTGTCCATCCTCTACTCTGCTCATATCCAGGTGTGTGTAAGAGCCCAGATGCGTGAGCTTCCCTGCATGGACACACCATGGTCCTGCAGGGCGGCCTGGCACACTCCATGGTCCCCTCACTGTGTGATGACTGAGGATAATTGTCGCGAGATCTCCCAGCTTTCCAGAATTTTCCACACCCATCCTGCCTTTCCAGCAGGACTGTCACCATCTGCATTCACCTAGATGCCTGAGAGTCAGTCTGGCCCAGCCATCTAGCGGGGGAGAATCCTTGGACATGCGGTGTCCAGTAGGATTTTAGAAAGCCCTGGGGAGAGGTTGCTGGGGCTAAACTGGGAAGGTCCAGCACTCAAGTGCTGTCTGAAGTCAGTGGCAGGCCAGCATGGCGAGCGTGAGCTGTGGATGAATGGAGGTGGCAAGCCAGCCGATCAGGTGGAAGGGCTTGAGGCTGGGAAGGCAGAGAGGAAATCAGGTGGAGCTGAGGTGATTGAGGGTTTTTTAAAATTAATTTACTTTTATTTTTTTAAATTAATTTACTTTTAATTGAAGGATAATTGCTTTACAATGTTCTGTTAGTTTCTGCCATGCATCAACACGAATCAGCCATAAGTATATATATATCCCCTCCCCCTTGAAGCTCCCTCCCTCCTCCCACCCCATAACGCCCCTCCAGGTTCTCACAGACCACCAGGCTGAGCTCCCTGCACTATCCGGCAACTTCCCACTAGTTAAGGATTTTACACGTGGTAATGTATATATTTCAATGTTACTCTGTCAATTCGTACGTTGAGGTGTTGATAGAGCAAATGTTGCCTTAGAATTAATGGGAGTGGGACTTCCCCAGGGGTATGGTGGTTAAGGCTTCCCCTTCCAATGAAGGGGGTGCAGCTTCAGTCCCTGGTTGGGAGCTAAGATCCTACATGCATCACATCTAAATCAACCCCCCACCCCCAGACATAAAACAGAAGCAATATTGAAATAAATTCAATAAAGACTTTCAAATGGTCCACATAAAAATAAAAAACTTTAAAGAATCAATGGGAGTAATATTTTTCCAACACAGACATATTCCACCGATGATTTGCACACCTTACTGGGCTGGGGGATGCACCTAAAATTTGCAGAAATACTACACACATTTTAACCTATGGAAATGAACTTACCATCCTGTTTCCTTGTATTGCATTGACTATGAATGGCATCATGGTTCTCCCAGGTACTCAAGGCTCTGTGAATCCTCCTCCCTGGCATCTCCCTCCTACCCGTTTGATGGTTAAGTCCTCATTGCTCTGTCTCTGAGACATCCCTGGCACTCTGGGACCTTTCCCTTCCCTCCCTTATGAGGTCGAAGGCACTAGCCTCCTACCTGGCCACGTGTCCCGCTGGGCTCCCTTCTATTTTTCACACATAGTTGGCAGTCTTCCCGAAGCCACCTTTGACTGCTTACTCACGAGCTCCAAACCCTTCAGAGATTTTCCATTCCCTCTAGAATCAAGAGCAGTTCCTCAGCTGGTGTGCTAGTCTCTCTTTGATCTGGTTTCAACACATTTTAACAAATCTGTTTCCCATCACTCCGCTTCTATATGAGCCGTTGTTGCAGGCACATTAAGGGGAAATACTGCTTTTTATTCCCAGACCTCACTTTTTTCTCACCTTCATTGGTCCTCTTCCCTCTCCCGTGACATGCCCCTTTCACCACTTTCTCCCACCTCCAAATCATCAAGTCCCATCTAAGTTTCCCTGGTTCCAAAGCCATCTTTTCTGTGAAATCATCCATCCTCTTCATAGCTCGGGTGGAGATTATCCTTACCTCCCTGAACACCAGAGCATTCATTTACATGAGTCTTAGTTTACTTTCCTTGTTGTGTATCTGTTTTGTAATCCCTTGTAGGACTGAAACGTCATTTAGGTCAAGACTATTTTCTGTTCAGTTTTGTAGCAGCCTAGCTCTTAACACAGTGCTTTGATAATCCATGATGTGCATGAAATATTTTGGGTTCTCCTGTTGACTCAGTGGTAAAGAATCTGCCTGATAATGCAGGAGAAGCAAGTTGGACCCCTGGGTGGGGAAGATCCCCTGGAGAAGGTAATGACAACCCACTCCAGTATTCTTGCCTGGGAAATCCCCTGGACAGAGGAGCCTGGTGGACTACAATCCACGGGGTTGCAAAAGAGTCAGACATAAACAACAATAATAAGAAATATTACTTGAATGGATTAATAAATGAATGAAATATAGAAAAAAATATCCATTCCTGTCAATACATGTACTAGAGATTCCTCTATTCCTTTTGCTATGGGCAGAAGTGCACTGTGAATGTAACTTGGGCTCAGGGTGTCATAGGACTGTGCAAGATGAAGGAAACAAATGTTTAAGTTAGATTTAGGAGGAGTTGAATGGAGAGCGGAACTTGTACTTCTAAATAGTTTGATTTGAGAGGAAGTTATTTGCTAAAATGCCTTCTGGAAAAGGTACATGATACCTGATGAGTCATGCCGAAGATTAACACAACCCACAGAGTGTATTATTTTGGGAACATTACCTGGGGTTTGAGCCAGGGGACAATACATTCTGCCGGTAATCCCATCAGGCTAAGCCTTTGGTCATTAATATTTCCTTTTGTTTTTGCTTACCTACTTATCCAGCTCACTGGGAAAGTGATCTCTGATTGCTAAATGAAAACATTGAAATTAGCTCAGAAAGGAAAAAAAAAATGCCATTCTTTCAGTAGACTTTGTAATTCCTTGCAGTTTCCTTGCATCATCATTAAGGCAAAGAATTTCACCTCCTTTTTGGTTGACACCATTGGAATATAGGCTAATGATTTTGGAGAAGAAGCAGCAGTATGATCTGAGCCCTACTGTGTCCTTCCTGGGGTTGGGAGTGGGGGAAGCTTAAAAGGGAAAGAGCAAATTCTAGATGAAAATTAGATTATTTTAACTGATAAATCAGAAACAATATTTCATTTAGCCAGTAATGCAAATAATTCTTCAAATCTCATCATATTGTAAAATAAGAGGATTTCATGGTTGTTGCCCAAATAGGATGTTTTGGGAAGCTGTATTAATTCACGTAATACAAATTTAATAGGAATGTGTGGAAGTTCAAGGGAAGGTGTTCTGGAGTGACTGGACAGAAAGAATCTAACTTAGAAAATGGGCCAAGCTCTGAACAGCTAAGCAAGGCTAGTTCTGGTTAAAAAAAAAAAAAAAAGACACTCTAGGGGCTTCTGTTAGTAGAATCACTCCAAGCTGGACAAACCAGCTGAAGACACCCCTGGTCTCCCACTGAAGAACTGAAGTGGCTGAGTTTGCAAGACATGCAGAGATGGGGTGGCCCAGGTGGAGGGAAGGGAGAGGGATACAGCAAGGTCAGGACTAATTAAAGGGAGGAAGCCTCTTGTTCAGTCGCTCAGTCATGTCCGACTCTTTGCGACCCCCACAGACTGCTGCACACCAGGCTTCTCTGTCCTCCATTATCTCCCAGAGTTGGCTCCAAGTCATGTCTATTGCATCAGTGATGCTATCCAACCCTCTCATCCTCTGCCACCCTCTTCTCCTCCTGCCCTCAAAGTTTCCCAGCATCAGGGTCTTTTCCAATGAGTTGGCTGTTTGCATCAGGTGACCAAAGTATTGGAGCTTCAGCTTCAGTCCTTCCAATGAATTTGTTGTTGTTCAGCCACTCAGTTGTATTCGACTCTTTGAGATCCCCATGGACTGCAGCACGCCAGCCTTCCCTGTCCTTCACCATCTCCCAGAGCTTGCTCAAACTCATGTCCATTGAGTCAGTGATGCCATCCAACCATCTTGTTATCTGTCATCCCCTTCTCCTCTGGCCTTCAATCTTTCCCAGCATCAGGGTCTTTTCCAATGAATCTGCTCTTCGCATCTGGTGGCCAAAGTATTGGAGGTTCAGTTTCAGCATCAGTCCTTCCAATGACTATTCAGGGTTGATTTCCTTTAGGATTGACTGGTTTGATCTCCTTGCAGTCCAAGGGACTCTTGAGAGTCGTCTCCAACTCCACAATTCGAAAGCATCAGTTCTTTGGCACTCAGCCTTCTTTATGATCCAGCTCTCACATCCATACATGACTACTGGAAAAAACCATAGCTTTGACTAGACGGACCTTTGTTGGCAGAGTAATGTCTCTGCTTTTTAATATGCTATCTAGATTTGTCATAGGTTTTCTTCCAGTGAATATTCAGGGTTGATTTCCTTTAGGATTGATTGGTTTGCAGTCCGAGGGACTCTCAAGGAGGCCTCTAGTGGGGAATGGGGAGACATCGGTACTCATTCTCCTGGAAGGTCCACACATTGAGGTTGTGTCCTTCAGACGAGTTAGCACACCAGGGACAGATAACTCCTTCTCTCTGTGTTGTTTCCCAGCATTTGATCGAAGCCTTCAGTTGAAGCCTTACTTAAGCCTCTGGGCTCCTTATGTGTGTGTGTGTTGCCAGTTAGAGGAAGAGAGGAAAAGAGGCATTTGGAAAGGGGTAGTCCCGCTAAAGGAAGGGAAAGGGGACATGGTTATTCCGGAGAATGGAGTTGTCCTCTGTGCGTGAACTTCGTCCTCTGAGAGGAGAGTCTAATAGAATGCCAGCTGGAGCCACGGCTAAGTCAGCTCAGGTCATGGTTCCAGGCAGGCAGCTGCTTCCAGCCTTGGCAAAACTTGGGTCACGAGGTCTTGTGTTGTCTAGCCTTTCCTTCATAGGAATGTACAGGGCTCCAAAGACACAGCTTTGTTCTATGAGCTGGGGCCCAGACTAAAGCTCTGTTGAAGGGTAGTCCTAGATTCTCACCCTTATCTGACCACCCAGGTTGTCCTCACCTGCATGTCTGGGTATAGGTGTGCTATGCATACACGCATGTGTGGGCATCTGCGAGTGTGTGTCTATGTGTGTGTGAGTGTGTGTACATGGGAGTTTTCTGTGTGTGTGTCCATGTGTGTGCAAGAGCGGAAGTCCTGAGGAGGAAAAATGTGAAAGAAGTCATTCATTTTATAATTGTTGTCATTTATTGGAGAAGGGGGAGTGTACATAGGTTATCCAGTCCTCATAAAGTTTTCTCATTATCCACAAGTGCATTATTTCTGTTTGGGGTAGATTATTTTTCCTAAAATCTGAGCTTCCACATAAATGACTACCACAATCTTATAAATGGAGTGAGGGACAGTTATAATGATATTAACAGTGTTTATCCTGCATCTGATTCCAAAAATGATACTGTGTTCAGTATAAATCTAGGCTGTTTCAAGCAAAGTTTGAGTTAAGTTGTAAATATTACAAACTGTTTAGAAAGTTAAAAATAAATTATTTGAAAGGAAAAAGGCAGGTGAGTTTTAGAAATGTAATATTGGAGTTTGGCTAGCTCACCTCTGCTGAATACATTCCGTGCGGTACTACACATCATTACCATACATCTTCATTTTATGATCTTCATTTTGAACGATTTGATGGTTCAGAGGTGTGGTAATAGATATGAATTTTATTTTGACATGTGGAGGAAGGCATTTAGATGCGGGTGTGTGTGCACTGTGAAATGATTAGAAATTATTATGGGGTAGAAAATTTGTGATTGAGTTTGAATGATTGAATCTATTTTAAAATGTGCAGAGCTGTTAGCTTTCAAAATAATTTGCGCAGTCAAAAGAAATCAAAATTCATTTCAGTGATTCATATTTTATTTTTGAAATAAGCCACAGTTATTTTATTTTATTTTATTTTTTTTAAGGAATGGCTAAACTACAACCCCAGTGCTCCCAAAGAAGAAGGTACTATGGAGAAATGGAGAGAGAATGGTTTCTTTATGATGAAATTACGAGATAGTAAAGGAAGACACTGGTTGTTTTTTCATTAATTACCTATTTCTTCTAATTTTAGCTGATATAAATAAATAGCCTGTTGTTGTTTAGTTGCTCAGTCATGTCTGATTCTTTGTAACCCCATGGATTGTAGCTCACCAGGCTCCTCTGTCCATAGGATTTCCCAGGCAAGAATCCTGGAGTAGGTCGCCATCTCCTTCTCCAAGGGATCTTCCCAACCCAGGGGCCAAACTTGCTTCTCCTGCAATGGCAGGTGGAATCTTTACCACTGAACCTCCAGGGAATATGGCTTGTTGTGTTAGTAAATGGCTAAGAGTTTTGGGTTCGTGAAGAGAAAAGAACCAGAAGCTAGAGGGTAAGTAAGGTAAAAGATGGATGGCTGAGGTCTAGGGATTTGTGGAAGAGGTCAGGCATTTCAGATGAAAAATGAAAATTTAAGAAGGTCATTTAGATCGATTCTTTTTCTTATTATTCCTTTAATTGATTCATTTCTATTTCTTATGTCCCCTCACTGGGCTTCCCTGGTAGCTCAGTTGGAAGAGAACCCACCTGCGATGCAGGGGACCCTGGTTTGATTCCTGGGTCGAGAAGATCCCCTGGAGAAGGGATAGGCTACCCACTGCAGTGTTTTTGGGCTTCCCTTGTGGCTCAGCTGGTAAAGAATCTTCCTGCAATGTGGGAGACCTGGGTTCAATCCCTGGGTCAAGAAGATCCCCTGGAAATGGGAATGGCTACCCATTCCAGTATTCTGACCTGGAGAATTCCATGGACATGAGTTTGAAAAAGCTACGGGAGCTGGTGATGGACAGTGAGCCCTAGCATGCTGCAGTCCATGGGGTCACAAAGAGTTGGACACAACTAAGCAACTGAACTGAACTGAACTGATACAGTCATGTATAGTTGCCAAGAGTCAGTCATGACTGAGCTACTTTCACTTTTCCTAACATAAAAACCATAAGAAACTACCATTGGAATCTCACTAAAACCCGAAATGGAGACTTGGATGAATGATTGATGAAGAAACAAGCAACTCTTTAGTTATTTGGACTGATCATTAGGGTACATCCCTGTTTGCTTTTTTGTTTTTCTAACTGTAGTCTGATTTTTCAGGGACACGCAAGCATTCAGTTGCAGATCCAATGAAACAATAGTTAAATTACTGTTTTCAGCATTGTGGAAAACAGCATGAAATGAGCAAAGATATGGGAAGAGAAAATGTCTGAAGTCTCAAAAAATGACACGTAACTCTTTTTTTATCCATTTATATTTTCATTAATTAACTTACTAAATAAAACAAATAAAGCAGTAACATTGAAGTCTTGCTCCCCAAAGACTTCTCACTCCCTCTCTATTTTCTGTGTCAGATGTCCCAAAGCAGTGGAGGTGGTGGCATCTAGAGAAAACTTTTCCACTGGCTAATGGACATGAAGGGCACAGATGAGAGTCTTAAGTCATCTTTTTACCTTCCTAGTATCTCCTGGGAGTGTCCTTTGGCAGAGGTTTTTTTCCCCTAGAGGTCTTCAATCCATAAAATATACCTATTTGTGGTCAGAAAAGTTTTCAATGGCCACTGAAAATTTTGAAATGCCTTTTTTCTATTTTCTTCCTAACGTTCAGAAAGTCTGCCTTTATTCTTCACAATCATGGCACATCATTGGATATGACTTGATTTTTATTGCCTTAGATATAGTTATACATATCATTATTTTATGACCCATGCTCTTTACCTATTAGATGGATTAGCAGTGATTTACAAGCAAAATATACAATACCCCCATTAGAAGAAATTTAATTGTATAACAAGAGCAGCAGTAACAGCATCCAAACACTTATGTTGCTTTTTTAAAAACCTGCAGGCAGTTACATGTACTAGTTCACTAACTTTTTTGCACTAATCCTTGGCAGTATGCACTATTTATATTTTTATTTTATTTATAAGAATAAGGACATTTAGACAGGCTACTACCCTTGCTCAAAGTCTGTAATGAAGGAAAGGAGGAATCTGATTTTTATTGAGCAGTTACTATGTGTCAAGAGCTACAGGATGGTTCCCTCAGGGAGTGAAGAAGTGAAGAAAGTCTTTACACCAGAATCCCTGCGCTAGGAAAATGAGATGTTATCAAGGAGAAAGTTTTTGCTCTAAATGATCTAGTCACCTTGTGCTAAATCCTGTCTGACTTTTTGCAACCCCATGGACGGTAGCCTGACAGTCTCCTCTGTCCATGGGATTTACCAGTCAAGAATACTGGAGTAGGTAGCCAATTCCTTCTCCAGTGGATCTTCCCAACCCAGGAATCACACCCAGGTCTCCTCTATTGAAGGCAAATTCTTTACCATCTGAGCCCACAGGGACGCCCCTAGGAGAATGAAGGCATTCTTTTTTATTCCATTTATTTTTATTAGTTGGAGGCTAATTACTTTACAATATTGTAGTGGTTTTTGCCAAATGCTGGAGAGGGTGTGGAGAAAAGGGAACCCTCTTACACTGTTGGTGGGAATGCAAACTAGTACAGCTGCTATGGAGAACAGTGTGGAGATTCCTTAAAAAACTGGAAATAGAACTGCCATATGACCCAGCAATCCCACTTCTGGGCATACACACTGAGGAAACCAGATCTGAAAGAGACACGTGCACCCCAATGTTCATCGCAGCACTGTTTATAATAGCCAGGACATGGAAGCAACCTAGATGCCCATCAGCAGAAGAATGGATAAGGAAGCTGTGGTACATATACACCATGGAATATTACTCAGCCATCAAAAAAAGAATTCATTTGAAGGCATTCTTAGTGAAGCCTTTTCCTCTGTGTATGGAGATTCTTCCTCCCTCTGTTTGCAGGTAAGCTAAAATTCTTCTCCGGAAATTTTTTTGGATGTAAGAAATTTCTTGAGTCCTTGTATGGCTGAAGACTTAAGCGTTCTGCTTTCTAGAAAAATCTAGAAAATAAGTGTGGAAGAATCTGAGGACAGATATAGTGAAGTACAAAATCTCCCTCCATTTACAGATGACTAGATCAGTTGACCTACAGAGAGATATCATAAAATCTGACTCCAGAGCTACCACTAAATCTATTTTCACCATACTCAGGAGTGTGTAAATGATTTGACTTAATGGCATCATACCATGCCAGTTTGTTTTTACTTAAAATCTTACTAGTGAACCTTGGGGAGACACCAGCATAGACAAGTCAGGAGTCTTTTCTAAAAAGAAAAAAAAAAACCCAAAACTAGGAAAAGTCATATGACCCTTGCATCCTTACTGACTTTCTGTTCAAAAGGTGTCCTGGCAGTCAACTCCCTCCCTTTTGGGTGGGCTGACACAGTGAGACACCTTTCTGAGACTATGCTGACCTTTAACACTTCTGGAATTGGTTTATATCTGAGCTTATTTCTTCTGTAGCAGGATATGGGGCAGGATAATGACTGAGCTGAGTTTGTTCAGACTTCAGCTGAACTTGAGACATTTACTCAGTGTCCCCAGTTTCCCATCCTTACTATTATGGGTTGGGGGGGGGTCATTTATTACCCTGAGCTTGGTAATATGCACACTTATTTGCTAGGATATTTGTGGGAAGATGCTCGTTTTGCGGAGGTCACAGAGAAGTCAGCGCGGAGGTCTGGCACTTGCTCTTTATTGAGCAGGTAATTTTTCTGAGGAAGCATCCTTGGTGCCCATAATGAGAGTGAATGACTTAGCCCTAAAAGGTTCAAGACCCTTCCCAGGCATTCGATGGAATGAAACCTTTGAACGACTGGCCTCTCCCTGCCCCCGCCGGGATGTCATTTACCAGGTAGGGATTGTGGCGGTCCTGGAGCAGATGTTTGCAATTTGGCGATTCAAAGAGTATTATCAAAGATAACGATGCGCCTCTGAGTCACCGGAAAGCTCTGTCTTCGCTTGAAAAGGTTCGGACTGCGGAGGAACACCGAGCATGCACAGAATCCATGCCATGCTCCTTCCAAGGAGATGCGAACCCTGCACACATTGAAATCAGGGGCCAAGAGGCGCGAAAATGAAGGTCGGCCGGCAGCAGTGTCTGCTTCGGGCCTTTGGAGTGCAGAGTTGTCTTGGTATCAAGCTAAGCTCTGGCCTTTGAAGATGTTCAGTGTCAAAGGGGCGCTGCGGGGAGCAAAGGTCCCTCCTCTTCATGGGATGCGTCTGTCTGAGCCTTTTCCTGCTGGTTATGGTTGGAAGGGGGCATTTTCCTCGCCATGGAAGTGACCTGTCATTTGAAAGGTTAAGGTCACTGAGTCAAAAGCTCCGTGTTGCTGATGACTGAGAGCTGTCTGTGAAGGTCCCCGACACCCAGGAGGGGACCGGGGCTCGTCTCAAAGCCCCGAGGAGGCAGAAAAAGTCTGGGCAGCAGGCCCCAGCGGCACAGCCCACCGAGAGGGACCTCTTCTTTGTTCGAGGGCGGGTCACACTTAGCAACCTGGCAATCACTGGGATTTGATGAGAAAAGAATGTTGGCCTAAGGAAAATGTACGTCATTGTGTGGGGTGTGATGAGCTGTATTTCTATAAAAACGTTCGGAGGACTTGAACCATGACCCAAGAAACCGCGATGCTCATCTTCTTAATAAAAGAAGTGTTAGTTGCTCGGCTGTGTCCGACTCTTTGCAGCCCCATGGACTGTAACCCACCAGCTTCCTCCGTCCATGGAATTCACCAGGCCAGAATACTGGAGTGGGTAGCCACTGCCTTCTCCATCTTAATAAAAGAAAACATTGCTAATTTACTGCTGGACCCAAAATGATCCAAAAGTGATAGAAGCCCCAGCTGCTATGTGTTAGAATGTATTTCTGATGAAATATGGCAAGTGCCTTCAAAAATAGAGATATAATTGAAATACTCTTTCTAATGAAACTTTTTTTTTTTGATGCCCAAGAAGTCATGAATAATATTAGAAAGCAGAAAACACAGTCCCTTTATAACCTTTGCAAATTCAGCTGAGTGTTAAGCTTCCTTTAAACTCTATTTACAAAGAATTCTACTAGTTTTCTACTTGATATGGTGGATTTAATTTTACTGTGCAATTGGAAAATTGACTTCTGTATACTCCTGAGGATTTTTTTTCTTTTATACAAATTGGATTTCTAAAATTCGTTATTTTTCAATAAAAATGCATAGCTAATGGTATTAAAGCTTTCTAAACCTTTCTACTCTCTTTCCCTTTTGCTTGAGGTAGATACAGGTTTGTAGCTGATGTATAGGAAAAATAAATCAGAACATACTTTAAAAATGAGAATTCTTTGTATGCCAGGCTCACATTTTCCAGTAGGGGGCAAGAAAGTACTGCATATAAAATCCACAGTTCTTTTTATTTTATTTTTCCCGTGCACCTTTGCAAACCAATTAAGTTCCTGAATTGTAAAATGCTAAGCATGGTAGGGAAAGGAATATTTAAATCCATTAAATATAATCTTGCCTTTATATCAGAGGGCTATTAAGCATGATCTTTAACTGCTCAGTGGATCTCTCTGGGAGACAGAAGAAGGAATTGGGGAATTTGGGAAAGGCCAAGAGAATGGGTTGTATAGCACTCTGGCCAAGGTTTCTTGTCAGCACCAGGAGGCATCAGTGGAGCTCAGCCACAATGCCCAAGTCTCTCTGCACATCGCCAAACAAAAGTAAACCACAAAAACAAACATATGAAAAACCCGACCTGTTAAAATGCCGAGGATCTTGTAAGACAATTTACTGTACTGACTGACTCACCCTCCTAGTCATTCAAGTGGCCCGTCAGTCTAAAGGGGCTGCTGTTAGGCTGTGTTAGTGACAGGCAGTCTTTCATTTATGTTACGGATAACCAGTTCATGCACACACCGGCCAAAGCCACTGAGAGAATCTGTTACTCATAGCTGATCCAAGCTATAAACTTTCTAGCTACGGTGCAAGCACACGAACATCATCTATCTCGTTCTTCCAGAACAGATTTCTAAATCCAACCTGTACATTTTTACTAGACTTAAAAAAAAAAAAAGATCACTAATGCAAATGCATTTTCCATGTTTTTTTCCTTCCTCTAAGTTCTTAATTTTGATGGGGTGGTTTTTTTCCCCTAACTTCGGTTTTTATGGGACAAATAACTTGTAAAATCAAATCAATTTACTGCATAATGCATTTGGCATAAATACATATATGTTGTCAAAAGCATTGTTTTGGAAAATACTCAGTTGTGTTGTTTCAAGTATAGTATTGGCAATCATTTTCATGTATTGTAATACATCTAAAGGGAACATAATGCCATTTGTCATAAATTTACCACTATTCCTTGGTCTCTGTAATATTTATTAGCTATATAAGTCAATCACTTCCACATGATCAGGTTATGTTCCTTTGGTTACTTGAAAAACAGATGGTTATTTGAACATAAACTAAGGTTCTTAGGGAAAGAGGTTTGAGGTACAATGATGTAAAGACTATGGTAAAGTTGTCTCAATCAGGTAAGTGCCTTCCCAAAGGACACTGTCATAGTTTATAATTTCTTCCTTGGAAATAAATTTACTTTGTTTACAATACATTATATTTTGGGTGATTTATACAGACACTAAAATGGAATACTAAACTTGACTTCCTTTTAGAAGTAAATTTTAACTTTTAGTAGACTTGTTTCACTTGTGATGGAAACTTGGAAGATCAAATGTAGGAAAAACTGCTGGACATACTGGCGTAATGGTCAGGATTCCTTAACTTATAGGTGGCTTTGACATGACAAGCAGGCAGGGCCTTCAGATGAATTAAGAAATGGTTTATGGGCATTTGGAGGTTTACTGGATTTTTCTGGAAACTCATTTCTCTACTTTTGCCATGTTTGTTTTTATTGTATTTCTAAGCATTTATTTCGCTTCTGTTTCCTTTTGCAGACAGGAATTTGATGGGTTCTTAGTAAAATATCTGTATCAGGGTCCTATTAAAATGCTTCTGATGGGGCATCAGTAGATTTTTTTTTTCCTCCCTGATTTGTATTTGATCATTTTTCTTGCCAGTTAGAAAATTAGGATGTGTGGGTGTAAGGAAGAGATTCAAGACACATTCCGCTTATTTTAGTTAAAATCATACTCCTGTAAGAGGGGAATTGAAGTGGTTTTCTCAAAGAGGTCTTCAGTAGATGGGAAGTTATTTTTACTCATGTCTTGTCTATAAGTTTGAATTAGCTTCCTCACTGGAAAAAAGAAGGAAAATGTTTTAAAGCAGAACATAGATTGAATTTTTAACCAGGTTTCTTCATATCCTTTTTATCTAGGACATTCTACATCTTTAAAGTTTAATGTTTTTTAGGTTTTTCAAAATTATTATTACTATTTATATTTGAAATATAGCTGATTTACAATGCTGTGCTATTTTCAGTTCAGTTCAGTTCAGTTGCTCAGTTGTGTCTGACTCTTTGCAACCCCGTGGACTGCAGCACTCCAGGCTTCCCTGTCCATCACCAACTCCTGGAGTTTACTCAAACTCATGTCCGTTGAGTCGCTGATACCATCCAGCCATCTCATCCTCTGTCATCCCCTTCTCCTCCTGCCCTCAACCTTTCCCAGCATCAGGGTCTTTTCAAATGAGTCAGTTCTTCGCATCAGGTGGCCAAAGTATAGGGGTTTCAGCTTCAGCATCAGTCCTTCCAATGAATATTCAGCACTGATCTCCTTTAGGATGGACTGGTTGGATCTCCTTACTGTCCAAGGGACTTTCAAGAGTCTTCTCTATCACCATATTTCAAAAGCATCAATTTTTCGGTGCTCAGCTTTCTTTATGGTCCAACTCTCACATCCATACATAACTACTGGAAAAACCATAGCTTTGACTAGACAGACCTTTGTTGGCAAAATAATATCTTTGCTTTTTAATATGCTGTCTAGGTTGGTCATAACTTTTCTTCCAAGAAGCAAGTGTCTTTTACTTTCATGGCTGCAATCACCATCTGCAGTGATTTTGGAGTCCCCAAAAATAAAGTCTGCCACTGTTTCCATTGTTTCTCCATCTACTTGCCATGAGGTGATGGGATCTGATGCCATGATCTTAGTTTTCTGAACTCTGAGTTTTAAGCCAACTTTTTCACTCTCCTTTTTCACTTTCATCAAGAGGCTCTTTAGTTCTTCTTTGCTTTCTGCCATTAAGTGCTATTTTCAGGTATATAGCAAACTGATTCCATTATATGTATATGCTTATATTTATTTATACATGTACTTTTATATTTATATATACATACATCTCAATTCTTTTTCAGATTCTTTTCCATTGTAGGTTATTACAATATATTGACTAGAGTTCCCTGTGCTATACAGTAGGTCCTTCTTGTTATCTATTTTATATATAGTAGTGAGTATATTTTAATGAAGACGTTCTACGTGTAAATCAAACTGAACCATTAAAATACTCTATCATAGTTGATTATGGTTTTAATTATTCTAAAGAAAAGAATTACTTTATGTGAATTTACATATACATTTATACAATGCTAAAGCAGTGACTTTCAGATCAACTTTTCCTTCCCATGTTAGAAAAGG
The DNA here is from genome assembly GCF_019320065.1 of Cervus canadensis. Taxonomy (NCBI): domain Eukaryota; kingdom Metazoa; phylum Chordata; class Mammalia; order Artiodactyla; family Cervidae; genus Cervus; species Cervus canadensis. Next base: position 7,627,151 of record NC_057394.1, on the reverse strand, counting down.
GGAAAACTGCTGAATACAGGAAGATGTTATGCATTTGTTTTCTTCAGCATTTTTGGAAACAACTGGATAAAAAGAACTTAAGAACGGAAAATTAAATGGTCATATTTGGATACATATGTATTTTGCAGCCAAATGAACTTGACACCCTTTACGGTAAAGGGGAGGGCTATTGTATGCAAGTTCATTCTGGTCTTCATGCTTTTGCAAAATGTAAGAGTTCAGAGAAACATTTAAAGTGTGTGGTCCCGCCAATGGGGAGGTTTATTTTCACACTCTGCTTGGAAATCCTGAACAGCGTAACCTCCTTTGGCGCTCAGGCTTGTGAAATGAGAGTCTGTCTGCCACCTGGGGGGGAGTTCCTTAGGCGCTGGTGGATGCTTTGGGTGGAGTGAACTAGAGATTGATTACCATTACCTGGAGAAGCTGCAGAAACTGCTTCTGCTACTCAGATTGCTTCCCTTCCAAATTTGGCTTTATTTTGCAAGAGGAACAGTCACATGTTCTATAGAGAAATGGGATCTCTAATGACTAGGGGGTGATACAAATTTTAAAGGATCGTAGGCACCTAGGAATATTTGCATTTTAGCAACTGGTTTCAACTGGTGTCTGAATTAGTAGACAGAGACACCATCTGTCATACGGTCCCTAGATATCTCATTCTAGTCTCCTTTTTTCTCTCTGCCGTGGTTCCCTTTTGGCATTTGTTCTCGGAAGGGTCATTCACTATTTACAACATACAGAATTCATTTGCGTTGGTCCCTCTTCGGAATTTGTTAATCGCCAGCAACACAGAATATGGGGCACAAATGTGCGACTGTTCTGCAAATCATTCTGCAGGCGTTTACTGCCTGTGACACTGTTTACAAACAGTGTATGTGTAACAGTTAGGACACCAGAAAGTAAACTTTAACTGGATGTGTGCCCCGCCCTTCTGTGCACTTCCCCAAGTGCGAACAGAGCCCGTTTTGAACGGTTTCTGTCAATTTCCCATCTAGCTAACGTATGTGCTTAGTTTGGTTTGACCATAGGTCTAGAAGAGACAGTCCTCCGAAGCGGTTCCTGTGCGATATTATCAATACCTACTCGCATGTGGAAACAAAGGGCTTTCTGACCAAAGGCTGTAGCGTGTTTTGTCGTGGTCAGCACTTTAAAGCCAAGCTATTTTGGTGTTTCATGCATTCACAACTGTAAATTGAGAATTTCTCACTTTCTTTTGAAACCCAGGACTTGATATTTTTTAACCATGCCCCCTTAACTGTAATGTGACTAGATCTATTTTATTCACATATTGCAGATGGTTTGCCCATGTCCCCCAGGATGAAAGGTATTTAAAAGACACTCAAAAACAGAGTGATACAAACTTTCTGAATAAAAAATAAGCAAATAGAAATGAGCTCCTCAGCTTCAAAACAATCCCCAAATCCCTGGTTTAGATAAAAGCAAAATGAAAAACTGTCTTTTAGCTTAGGGTCATTTGGAGACAGGCCGAGAGACATCAGGAATGATAATTTACGAGACTGATTATTTTCTTATTAACTTTGCCTTGACTAGAAAGGGGAAGATCATTGAAAACCTAACACGAAAAATGTTTCCGAGGAACTGAACCCAAGGGATAGAATTGGGTCCAGTGACCACCACGCCATTTGGGGTCTGAGTTTGGAAGAAGAGGCATTTTGACTTAATAAAGAGAATATTTATCTCTCCAGTGAGCTTCCTTAGGGGATATAAAGTTTCTGGTCACTGGGCGAACAGATGATCACCCGGGACACATGTGTTAGAGAGAAAACGAACATTAGCTGTGCATTGAATTTCAGTTCCAGGGTCCTTTAACCATTAGCGTCAAGGTTTCTGAAGTTCTTCCTTGTGGGAATAAGCAGGATCTTCTCTGATGCTCAGGCATTTCCTGTGTCTTACTCAGGTGGGGATAGAAACCATGCAGACAGCCTAGTAAATGATATTAACAACCGGACTACATGATCTGTAACTGTTCCTCTTTTCCCCTCGCTCTCCATTCAAATTCTTCTCCTGTAATACTAAGAAGTCAGTTATTTCTCACCAGGGGCTGAGTGGGTCAATCACTTTTCCAGTGGTTTCTCTGATTCATTAATGACTGTGCTATAGGAGGAAAGTAATTAAGAGAGGGGAAAATCTCCAACAAAATCTACACCCCCAAACTGAGGAACACCGTGATACCGAGAGCCAATTTCTTGAAGGAACTGAGGCTTCCAGAGCTGCCAGCCTGGCAGGTCTTCAACATTTAAAAATTTTAAAAAGGGGAAAAGTACCCAACCTGCCAAGTGTCACTATATTGTCAATAAAATCGAACGAACTGCTTTCTCTGAATATTAGTCCCCAAGGAAAAGAGCATGCTGATTACTTGAAACTGACCACAGATTTTGAAAAACTGCTTTATTCCGGGTATTTTTCCTTCTTAAGTATTTTATTAAGAATGATCAAGCATTTTTCTATTATAAAGTTGACCTTTGGGATAAATTAATCATTAACATTTTAGACTATATAGATTGAGGCAACTTTGGAGCAGGGCTTTTTATTTTTTTATTTTTTCCTAGCATGCCTAGAGGCCTAATAAAAGTGAATCGGAATATTAGACCTATTAGTACTGTTTGATTGGAATACGATTTTTCCTACTTTGGGATTTTCAATGTAACATTTATATATTTTCCAAGAAGCATTGACATAAAACTCAACCTGGAATGTTGACAATGAAAACAAAACAAGAAAAATAAAAGTTGAACTTTCATTTGAGAAGGAACCAAAGTATGATGATCAGTGAAAAACTGTAAGCACTATAAAAGGCAAAAGGGATCAGAAATACAAGTTATCATCCAAAACATACAGAGGAGAAGGTGTTTCTAATGGGCATTTAATGAGGAATAAGTTGCTGAAACTCTAGTTATTGCAGTGTTGGCTGGAAGGAAATGAAAATGTGGTACTAAAAACAAAATATCTTTTGATTAACTACAATTTCAAAATCAAATTAAAAACTGAAACTGATTATAAACAGAATGGGTAAAATAACAAAGTTCAAAAGATCTCAGAGACTCCACATGCTTTACCACTGGTCACACGTGTTAAGAAGATGTTGCTGTTCAGTCACTTACTCCCCAGAGAGTAAGGGACTTCATGGCTCCTTGGCAAGGATTGTTCTGTCTGCAGCCTTCTCCAGGTAATCAAGGTGAATCTCAAATATACAAACCCTGGAGTGTGTAGGTTGATTTGTGGATGACCACATCTGAAGTGGTTGATATGATGGTTCTCAAAGCAAATTGTGTGACTCTCACTATACAAATCTCTCTGGAATTATAATCTGATGTGCAAAATATGTGCTTATGAATATTTACATTGCATTGGAGTCATTGAAATAAAGAGGTATTTGAAGATACATGTATGCATCACTCCCTCTTAGACTTAGTAACTTTGTTGATTCACTTTGGGGAAGGACTGCAAGTAGCAAGATGGTGGACAGCAGGCAAACATAAAGATTTGGAGGAACTGCTGATGGAGAATTCCTGAACTTAAAAAAAGGAATTCATGAACTAGTCACATCAGATGCATTAATGGATTCACTCACATTCATCCACACACTGGCCCCAGATCATCACAGATGAGTCACATAGACTCAATTACTCTCAATTACTTAGAGACAGAAGAAAGTGCTTCTCATCTGAAACTTGTCTAAGTTTCAGAGATGCATTATGGATGCCCCAAATGGGTGAGGATACGGGGATTCTTTGCCAATAAAAGGCACACGGAGACCATAACAGTTTTCACAGAGCAACTTTGTGCTTTTAGATGGAAGCATCAGGAAGTTTTAGGATATAAAGCAAAGAAAAAAAAAATCTTCTAAATATAAGTATGGAAGAATGTTGAAGAACTAAATGTTATTAACTCTCTATATGTGGGAGAAGCATTGTATTGCTGCAAGCACCAAGGTGTCAGAACAGAAAAAGACAAGGATGGGGGTGATGTATAATTTTTTAAGTGCTGTGTGACCTTGGCTATGTTAATCAATCACTCTGATTCTTAGTCTCCTGTGAAATGCAGAAATAGTGTGGACCAAGTATGATGATTGTGGACATTAGAAATTAGATGACAATTTCACACACACATTTTTTTCCCTTTCATATGTGTATGTAGATGTGTGTGTGTGTGTGTGTGTGTGTGTGTGTGTGTGTGTACACGCCATATATTTCTACTACTGCTTCCATCCTCTAGCCTGCTCAATAGACTTAATGGAACATTGTTGCTATGTGACGTCAGTATTAAGCATTAATGATTTGCACAGATGTTGGTCTTTTAAAGACAACTGAATTGGGTGGCAGAGGTAAGTCGTGCTCTGGTTCATGTCTTGATAGCGTTTATTAATGCTCATAAGTCGTTTGTGCTAAGCTGAGGGTTCTCTTTACTCATTTAGCTTCTCATCCACCCCGTGGAGGAGGTGTTCTCATCTCATTTTACAGCGGGAGAAATTGGAATCTGAGAGCTGGGGTGATCTGCATAGGTTAGTAACTAGCGGGGTTGGAATACACACAGTAGGACCCCAGACCCCGCCCCTCCACATTACATTATATGACAGCATCCTCCCCATCACACACAGAGTGAAGTCAGGCCCGGAATTGTCTGTTTTCCGGGGACAACAGTGTTCCCAAGTGTGGTGACATCTTGCTACAACATCTGAAGGTTTAATCATACTGTTACTAATTTAACCATGCTTGCATTGCGGGCAGATTCTCTACCATCTGAGTCACTGGGGAAGCCCCCATACCACTGCTAGATCTAGTTTTTTTACTTTGGGAAACTTTATTGTTGTTGTTGTTGCTTAGCTTCTCACTGTGTCCAGCTCTCTGGGGCCCCATGGACCATCGCCCGCCAGGCTCCACTACCCCTAGAATTTTCCAGGCAAGAACACAGGAGTGGGTTGCTGTTTCCTACCCCAGGGGATCTTCCTGACCCAGGGACTGAACCCACATCTCTTGCTTCCTGCATGGCAGGTGGATTTTTTACCACTAGCGCCACCTGAGAAGCCCCTGGGAAACATTAACAAACTTAATTAAAGAAAATTTGAGTAAAATGTATTCTGTCTCTCCAAAGTTATCAGCAAGTCTGTGCCTATATACTGTAAATTTTCTAGGACAGAATATCCTTTTCTTCCCCTCTCTCCAGTGTGTTGATGTGTCCCCGGCATTTAGCATAATATCTGGCAAATAGCCGGTGTTTCAAAAATCATTTTTGACTGAGTATAGTAGAAAATGTTTTGGAATATAATCCTGGTTTGGTCAAAGAGTAGAATTGCTTCAAGATAATGCAGACCGCCTCAGGCAGTCTTACTTCCTCTCTGTTTGTACAGAATCGGGTTTGTATCCAGACTTGATGGCCTCATTGTTTGCAGCAAGCATGATTAGTCAGGTTCAGTTCTGAGTCTTCTTTCTTTTTAAAAATCCTCCATTGTTTGTTTCTCGGGTTGAATCTGGATGTGTGATCGACTCAATCTATTGAGATTGAGGGGACACTTAGCTCAGGGCCTGGCACAGAGTGATGATAAATATTCATTTCTCCTCTTTCTTTTTAGTACTTAATGACATCTCTGCTGACTCTGCCACTGTTGATATTTGCAAAATTTCTGGACTAACAGTGAGAGAGTGATGTCAGTGAGATGGGCTGAATCCATCTTTTGTTTTAACAATATGCATTATCCCCAAGTCTGGGATGGGTTTTCCATGAGTAAACAGGGTGTTCAGACGCCAACTCAAAGTAGAGATTACTTTGTTATAAAGTTTCATAAAATAAATTATCCTTGCTTTTATTTTGTTTGACTTCATTTGAACGACGGTTTTAACATATCAGAAAACTGATTTTTTTTTTCTTAAATTGCGTGTAACATCAACATCTGAGAAGAGTAAAATCTCTCTTGATCTAGGGTGTATTCTCATTTCTTGCAACTGTCTATTGCTGTCATTCGGTCTACATGGTTGGACATGACCACCGTGCATATGTAAAATCGATACTGGGGGCTTCCACAGTGTTTATCCCGTATGTACAAAGTTGCTTCAGTCATGTCTGACATTTTGAGATGCTATGGACCATATAGCCCACCAGGCTCCTCTCTCTATGGGATTCTCCAGACAAGAATACTGGAGTGGGTTGCCATGCCCTCCTCCAGGGGATGTTTCCAATCCAGGGATAGAGCCCGCATCTCTTAGGTCTTTCGTGTTGGCAGGAGGGTTCTTTACCACTAGTGCCACGTGGGAAGCCCCACTGTTGTTCAGTTGCTAAGTCGTGTCTGACTCTTTGCAACCCCATGGACTGCAGCCTGCCAGACCTCCCTGTCCCTTACTGTCTCCCGGAGTTTGCCCAAGTTCATGGCCATTCAATCACTGGTGCCATCCAACCATCTCATCCTCTGTTGCCCCCTTCTCCTCCTGCCTTCAATCTTTCCCAGCATCAGGGTCTTTTCCAGTGAATCAGTTCTTTGCATCAGGTGGCCAAAGTATTGGAGTTTCAGCTCCAGCCTCCATCCTTCCAGTGAATATTCAGCCTTCTTTATGGTCCGACTCTCACATCAGTACATGACTACTGGAAAGACCATAGATTTGACTAGATGGATCTTTGTCAACAAAGTGATGTCTTTGCTTTTTAATACACTGTCTAGGTTTCTTATAGCTTTCCTTCTAAGAAGCAACCGTCGCTTAATTTCATGGCTGCAGTCACGATCTGCTGTGATTTTAGAGCCTAAGAAGAGAAAGTTTGTCACTGCTTCCACTTTTTCCTCTTATATTTGCCATGAAGTGATGGGACAGAATTCCATGATCTTAGTTCTTTTAATATTGAGTTCTAAGCTGTTTTTCCCACAATTGCTTTTGACATCTAGAGGCAGAACTTGGCTCTTCACCCAGACTTAACATTTTTTTATCCTCTGCCTTTGAAATAATCTCCTGGCAGGTGGTGTTTACTTACCCTGGGGTTCTGGAAGTTCCCTGGAGTTTTGGAAAGCACTTTTCCTCACAAGCTTCCTGTGGAAGTTACTGCTTTGTTTCACGGCTCCCACATGCTTTTTTTGATTCCTGGTTCAGAAGGAATTCTCCACTTAAATGGCGGCAGGTCCCCTGCTTACTCTAGTCTGTAAGCAGCGCTGGTCATTGTCTGTTATTCCACCATCAAACATCTTTGACCTCTAATTCGATTAACATCTGTTGCCCAGTAAGACAGGGGAGGCTTGCACTTGTGCTTGGAAATGCTATGTGGATTCACTGTTGGGCGCTATAGATACACAAGTGGAGGATTGGGTTTTTCACATTTCATCTTAGTGCCAGGGGATCTTTAGACACAAGCTTTGTGTTTGGGTGGTATCAGAACTGGGGGCCAGGTCCAGACCTTCTCAAGATCTGTAGATTCCTTGAGGGTAGAAGGGGGGCGATGAGCTTAGTAACAGGGAAGTTGGCACAGATAGACTCTGTGATCAAATATTAATAGACAGATCTTCTTTCCTTCACCTTTCTTTCCTTCCTTCCATTTCCACCCGGGAGTAAACACTGCCTCCATGTGTAGAGAGGTTTGCTTCCATGGGCTCATCTCATTTCTTTCTCTCAAGTTTGTTCCTTTTTTCCAAGATTGATTCCCAAAGTAGCAGTAGCAGTTTGCTTGTGCTATTACAACAGTTTCTCAATGGGTTTCCTATTGACTTTTTGTCATTTTGGTTTTTAAAATTTGTATTCTACACTGTAGTGATGAATATCTATCTACAACATAACTGTAAACTGTGTCTCTTCTCCAGTTGAAACATTGCAAGGAATCCATCTGGCAACAAGGATAAAAGACACCTCCCACGCTGGCCTCTGCTGAGCTCAGAAATGGACCTTCCTCACTATGGTTTTCAATTCTCCTGATCACCAAGCCAACTTGTGCTATATCATATCGTTCCTGGGCTAGAATGCCTTTCCTCTTTTCCTCTTCTCATTTTATCTATTTCCATGTATTCTTTAGGCTTCTTTATAGCGTTTACTTTCCTCAAGAAGTGTTCTCTGAAGCATAAACCCAGCCAAAGTGCCCCTTGTATGAAAATAGAACTTCCTACACACTCCTCAAAGGTTTACCATTGATGTTAGCCACAGGTTATTTTTCAGTGTCTGTCATGTTCACTGCTGCAGCCCCAACATCTGTAAGAAGCGCTAATTAGCACTTTTAAATCATTGTATAACTTCCCCTCGTCAAGCACTTTACCAAGTGTGAGTGCTTCATAGTCATTTTATTGGACTAGACAACTTATCTTATGAAATTCATACTACGGTCTGTAGGGTAGCTATTCTCTTTATTTGGGGGATTCCCTGGGGGCTCAGTTGTAAAGAATCTGCCTGCCAGTGAAGGTTCAATACCTTGGTTGGGAAGATCCCCTGGAGAAGGAAATGGCAACCCACTCCAGTGTTCTTCTCTGGAGAATTCCATGGACAGCGGAGCCTGGTGGGCCATGGTCCATAGGGTCACAAAACAGTTGGACATGACTTAGTGACTAAACAACAGATTATCTTTATTTATTATGTTCCGGTAGGCTAGAAGTTCAACATGTGTCTTACTGAGATAAAACCAAGGTGCTAGCAGGGCTGTGGTCCTTCTGGAAGCTTTGGGGAGAATCTGTTTCCTTGCTTTTTCTGCCCTCTAGAGGACACTCACCTTCCTTGTCTCATGGCCTCTTCCTTCACCTTCAAGCTAAGAAGATAGCATATCCCTAACTCTGCTTCACTCATCACATCTTCCTATGTCTTCTTCTGTATCCCTATTCCTACTTTTTTAAAAAAGATATTTCTTGATGTGGACCATTTTCAAGTCTTTATTGAATTTGTTGCAATTTTGCTTCTGTTTCATGTTTTGGTTTCTTGGCTGAGAGGCATGTGGGATCCTAGCTCCCAGACCAAGGTTTGAACCTGCACCCTTGCATTGGAAGGCAAAGTCTTAACCACTGGACCACCAAGGAAGTCCCTATATTCCACTTTTTGAGGATGTTTATGATTCAGTTCAGTTCAGTTCAGTTCAGTCACTCAGTTGTGTCCGACTCTTTGTGACTCCATGAATTGCAGCACTCCAGGCTTCCCTATCCATCACCAACTCTCGGAGTTCACACAAACCCATGTCCATCGAGTCGGTGATGCCATCCAGCCATCTCATCCTCTGTCGTCCCCTTCTCCTCCTGCCCCCAATCCCTCCCAGCATCAGGGTCTTTTCCAATGAGTCAACTCTTCACATGAGGTGGCCACAACCTCAGCATCAGTCCTTCCAATGAACACCCAAGACTAGTCTCCTTTAGGATGGACTGGATGGATCTCCTTGCAGTCCAAGGGACTCTCAAGAGTCTTCTCCAACACCACAGTTCAAAAGCATCAATTTTTCAGCACTCAGCTTTCTTCACAGTCCAACTCTCACAACCATACATGACCACTGGATTCAACATTCAGAAAACTAAGATCATGGCATCTGGTCCCATCACTTCACGGGAAATAGATGAGGAAATAGTGGAAACAGTGGCTGACTTTATTTTTTGGGGCCCCAAAATCACTGCAGATGGTGATTGCAGCCATGAAATTAAAAGATGCTTATTTCTTGGAAGGAAAGTTATGACCAACCTAGATAGCATATTAAAAAGCAGAGACATTATTTTGCCAACAAAGGTCTGTCTAGTCAAAGCTATGGTTTTTCCAGTGGTCATGTATGGACGTTTATGATTACTACATGGTTAATCCATCTCATCTGATTAGCAACCTTAATTCCATCTACAGTTTTAATTGCCTTTGCCATGCAGTTTAGTATATTCACAAATTCCAGGGGATTAGTAGGTAGATATCTTGGAGGTGATGGGAGCATTATACTACCTACCACACATGCACAGAATTAATAGGCTTTGCTGCCTTTACTGACTCTAAAATATGCTCACAAAGATGGCAGAGATTGGAGTGGACTGGTGACCCAGACAAGCTTTAGAGGAATTAAGTACCTTACTGAAACCCTCAGTTTGAATTTTCAGTGTTCCAAATATTGGTCGCTCTCTAAGAATTGACACTGACACTGTTTACAAGAAACTAATGAATATCTCGGAATGCAAATTTGTTATTTTGCAATAGGAAGCTTTGCAAATTGATACTGTCATCCACAATCCATGTATTTTCTCCCATGGAAGCACAATTGAATTAAAAAACAGTTAACTGGAGATAAAATTCAAACTATGGAGGTAGATAATCTTAAGCACACTTTCTCATGGCTAGGACACTTAAGTGATTCCTGTCCTTAAGAATTATGTTGCCTTAATGGTCAGAAATCTCTCTCCTTTGGCCTGTATATATATGATGAAGTCTGCCAAGATCTCAGGATGTCTCTCTTATCTGTCCCACAATGTATCATTTCTCCTGCCCACATGTTCTTTTTAATATTGAGTTATTACCAATACAGACTTAAGAGATGTGAGTGAGATTCCTAGGTCAGGAAGATTCCCTGGAGAAGGGCATGGCAACCCACTCCAGTATTCTTGCCTGGAGTCCCATGGACAGAGGAGTCTGGTGGGCTATAGTCCATAGGGTTGCAAACAGTGGGACATGACTGAAGTGACTTAGCATGCACAAATACTAAAGCTGAGCTTTCCACAGGTTTGACTCTAGAATCCATCTTTCAACGACCAGGATTCCCTGATTCATTTTTTTTTTTTTTTTTCTTTTTGCCACCTTTTGAGATAACACTTCTCCTATGCTGACTTCACCTTATGGATACTGTCATCAAGTAGCTATTTCTAGTTTATCTTTTAGAGAGAAAATTACCTTTCTCTTCCCAGGGGTCATTTCCTGTATTGAGTATTTCCTTTGACATCTAACTGGCTATAGGGATTATATGCTTTTAATAACCTCTTTCCATCAGGCACTCGTGGCATCCTCCATTCAGAACACCATCATCTACTTATTCTCCACTTTATCAGGGAGGCCTATTACTTTTCCCTGAATCTGCCTTGAGCATTCACTGGTGGCTGAACCCTTACATTTTCTCACTATATTCTTAATATCAGTGTGAATTCCTGTCTCATTCCCCAGGCCTTTTTAATCTGAGATAATGGCTTTTTTTTTTTTTTTTTTACCTAGGGATCTCTTTGGAAATTTTTTTTTTTTTTTTTGCTTATTTCCCCAAACACATCTCTTCAGATCCCTCTGACAGTTTTCACCACCATTTCAATAGCTCATGTGACTTTATATTCTGAGGAATGAGGAATTGTGTCTTGAAAATGTAGCAGAAGACCAAACAGGTGGAAAATGTACACAATCTGTTGATGACATCTCTCTGTCTACCCAGATCTTCTTCACAGCATAATTAGTGCATTTATGCCTAGAAACCCTTTTATTGTATCTCAAAGAATTTTCACAGATGAAGGAAATAATTAAAAACTTCCATCTTAAAAAAAAAAAAAAAAAAACTTCCATCTTTCAAAATCCATCTTCTGTCTTTATTCTCAAAGAAAGTGAAGCAGGCTGATTGGTATTTTAATATCAGTAACCTATCAAAGTTGCAAATTGTTGATTCCTTTTTACTGTAACTTGCTTAGCAATTAAAATGGTGTCACAAAGATGAAGTTTTTAGTCAGGCTTAGCAGGAGAACCATTCCTCAAGGAAGAGCAGAGAGAGAGAGATTTGGTGTAGGATCTCTTTGTACAATTGTATGTAAGTAATGCTGCGGGAAACATCACACTTTCTGATAGCGCTTTGCTCATGAAGTATTTTACCGCTGCTATAAATAAAGTTTCAAAATATTTTAGCATCTTGGAAAATGGAGGAATTATACTAAGGGACATTATCATTCCCATTTGGCATATTCCAGCTTCTGAATTATGTATAAATTGTTGAAAAAAAGTTTGGTTCTTGCTATGATATATAATAAACAGCCAGGAAACTAATTCAGAGGCACCATTTAAGAAAAAAAAAACCCTTAAATCAGAGGTGACTTGATTTGCACTTCCAGTAGTTTGATATTAATTTTCCTGGTCCTAATACAACTGCATTAAAGTGAACTTTAAAGTAATAAAACTAGAGGAAAGAAAATAAATGATGGAAGTTTATAAGGAAATGGGGGTTTTCATGTAACTCGGGTGAAAGTCAAAGTCACTCCCTTTTCCTCTAATTTATAATGTTAATTTTGCAAGTGTTAATCTTTCTCAAAGAACTTGAATTTGTGATGAAAAGAAACAGTTTCTGAAACATTAAAGTCCTATTTTCCGAAGAAACTTCTACAATGAATAGTTTTTGTGGAAAAAAAAAAATTACCATGCCAAAATAAGCGAGGATAAGGAAACTTTAAATTCAGATTCCCTATGCAGGAAAAAGAAAAGTGCTAATTCCTGGTATGTGACCTCATCGCTGGAGGAAGTAGATGGACACTGGAAAACAGAAGGAACCAGAATCTTTGGCCTGCGTGTCCTCGCTTCCTTAGTCACAAAGGTGGGGTTATACAGTCCCTTCAGGCAAGTACCATCAGTGAGCACAATCCTTTTCCCACTTAGCGACGTATAAACACACGAGGATTGAACCAGGAGCTGATTAAAGGGATATTTCTGGAGCTGGGCACCACCATGTTGATTCTAGCTCCTCTTGATCTAGGATCTATGGTTCAAGTCTCAGGAGGAGAGAATTTCTCACGCACAGGAAAGGCATTTATTGGGCGACAAGTAACTGCGGCGGTGTGAACTACTAGTGTTCCGTGTGGGGAGGAAGGTGAGGGGGTCATAAGCCCGTTGTTGAGAACCAGTGGCCTGGGCCTGGGGGTGGGCTCTAGGGGCAGTTCGTTCCTGTGGTCCCCTCGCGGCTGCTGTGACATAATCAGAAACAGGGCTTACCCTGCGCCCCTGAAACTGCTTTCAGTAGACCAGGTCATGGGCCATTTCCCCTGTGGCACTGCTTTTCTTCCGGTTTTCCCGGACGTACAGAGGAGTCTTCCAAAGGAGCACTTGCGTGCCGCCATTTTGTGTCTGGGATCACAGGTTCATTCTTCCTCCCTCCCTTCCTCCTCCCTGCCTTCTTTTTTCTTCCTACGTTGCCTCTTTGCTCCTCTCTGAGTCTCCTTACTCTTTTTCGCTCCTAGTATGTGCCTCTTCCTCTATTTGTTTTAAAATACTCACTCAGTCAGACTTTTCTCCACACTGGAGTGAACCCCAGGTGTTCAACGTCCCTTAGCCCAACCCTGTACTCGGATGGATCACCTCTGCTTTATCCTTGTTCATCCATCTCCTCTTCCAATGCTTTCAGAAATGGAATTTATTACCACAGAAAGTGGTCTACTCTTTTCTGGGGGTGGTAACATATCTGTGGGCTTCCCTGGTGGCTCAGTGGTAAAGAATCCGCCTGCCCATGCAGGAGATGTGGGTTCAATTCCTGGGGCGGAGAAGATGTCCTGGAGGAAGAAATGGTAACCCACTCCAGTGTTCTTGCTTGGAGAATTCCCTGGACAGAGGAGCCTGGCGGGCTACAGTCCAGAGGGTCACAAAAGAGTTGGACACAACTTAGCGACCAAACAACAACTGTGTTCTTTTTTTAAAAGCTTTTATTCCACGTTCTGGCTTCTCCTGTTTTTATTTTTCTACTTTTCTTACAAAAACCTGCCATGAGCCTGCCTTCATCTGTGAGCTGGTTTCCCACCTCCTGTCATACATGGATACGGATCGCTTTGTAGGTAATCAGAGTTCCACCCTTTATTTTCTTCATCTTAACCCTTTAAAAGCTATACATTTTCTTCTTCAGTTCTTCCAACAGATGTTAATGTTTCTTTATGGGAAATTGATTCCTGAGGGTCCTCTAGATAAACTAAAGAGAACCTTCCTTTTCAGGTTAATTTTGTGTTCTCCTGGCAACTGATCAATCTATTACCTTCCTCTGGGTCTTGAGTGGTACTGTTATTGGGAATAATTCTTTGCAGTAGAAGGAAGATCCTTGCATGCCTTCATCAGACAGTAATTTAGTGTAACTATATTCAAGCTACAAAAACCTTTGGGGATAATCTTCTGGCATCTGTTCATTCGTTCACTCATTCATTCTCCAAAAATCATTGGATTTTTATTATTCAGAAAAACAAAATCTCTCAGTCTCAGAAGACATTTTTGGGTGTTGCTAAACCAGGGAACATTTTTTTGAATTCTGATTATACTTGTTATCTTGCAAGCTAAATTATAAGTTCCCTGGAACGAAGACCATTTTTCATTCATGTTTGTGGCCTCCAGACTCTAATACTGTCGTTGACACCCATAAGCCATTGTTGAATATGAATGACTGAAATAATCATCCTCAAAATGGGCTTGATTAAATGAACTGAATCACTCTTGCATAGCTAAAGGCTCAGATGAGAACTAAATGGAGATACTGATGACAAATGTCAGTTAATTTGGGAAATACAGTTTTCGGTAATATTCTAAATAGGCAAGAAGTCAACATATCATATTTTCTTAGTCTCAGATTCTCCTCCAACCACTGTGACACCTGCTTTTCAATTTCTTCTTTTGGTGGGAGGCAGGTTGAATGAAAATTTTGTTAACGCTTTGGGGTGGGGGTGAGGATTAACCCCCTAAGGGTCTCACTGGAGCTGCCACAGAGAGACACTCAATCAGAGGGAGGCAGAACCAGATTTGATGTTTACGGTGATGAATGACGTTTGACATCCAAAGCACTCAGGACATAACAGTGACCTTGAGAGCTCATGAGAGGGCAAAGGAGAGAGGAAAGATGGGGCTGGAGGGGTATTTTGGAGGAAGGAAGACATCTCATAGAATGTTTGGATTTTGGATTATGATATGACATCATCCCATCAATTACAAGTTTTTAATTTCTGATAAACATAACATTTTGTCCTTTACATGTTATTGTATAAAATGTAAAGTGCTATGTGCTGTGTGCTCTGCTTAGCTGTGTCTGACTCTTTGCAACCTAGTGGACTGTAGCCCACCAGGCTCCCCTGTCCATGGAATTTTTCAGGCAAGAATACCAGAGTGGGTCACCATTTACTCCCCGCAGGGGATCTTCTCATCCCAGGGATTGAACCTGGTCTCCTGTAGCTCCTGCCTCGCAGGTGGGTTCTTTACTGCTGACCCACCAGGGAAGCAGTGTAATTATTGTTTGTTAGTTGCTCAGTCATGTCTGACTTTTTGTGATTTCATGGACTATATATAGCCTGCCAGGCTCCTCTGTCCATGGAATTTTCCAGGCAACTGAAGTGGGTTGCCATTTCCTTCTCCAAGGTATCTTCCCGACCCAAGGATTGAACCTGGGTTTCCCACATTTCAGGCAGACTCTTTATTGCCTGAGCCTCCAGGGAAGCCTAATTATTATTTATTTGACATTAAATCATTTATTATCCTGGAAGAAATATACTTTAAGCAGAAGTATGTTTTAAAATAATTTCCTTTAAAAATTAGAATAATAATTCGATTTGTATTTTCAATGTTTCATGGAGAATTCTATCACTCTTTTCCCCATTCAGAGAAAAGCTTATCTAAAATAAAAACAAAATGAAGTACGAAAAGGAAATTTGGGACTTGCAACCAGAGAACACAAAGCAAAATTTCTTGTCTTAGTAGTATATGGTTTTTAATTGTACTTACTTGTCTTGTGTAAAAATATTTAAACCACATTCTCAGGTTTTTTTTCATAGGTTACCAACAGTATGTGATTTATGAAGACAGTACATGTTGTGAGTATTAGACATTTGGTGGATTAGATGTAATTAAACAAAGCTATTTAACCCAGAAGCCAAGACTATCAATGCTTCTTAAGGTAAGAAAAATAGTGTTTATTATTTATAAGGTACTTCTAAATACCAGGTTTTCACTATTTGTTATTTATTTTCTCAAAAACGACAACCCTATCTGATTAGTAGTATTATTTCCATTGTACAGGTGAGCAAATTGAGGTTTAGAGAGATAAATAACTTATCCAAGGTCACAAAACTAGAGCACAGTGGGTTTGATAGGTTCATATAGCTTGGAACCTAGATTTGGTAAATAAGGAATTAAAAAAAGAAACCTTGAACTAAATGGTACAATACATATAATACAAAAGTAGGATTTAAATTATTCATGGTAATATAAAGAACATTTTCACTCTCCATAGCTAAAAAGGATGTCTCCTGTTTTCTAGAAAGAGTAAACAAACTTTTTAAGGACTTGTAGACATAATTTATGTGTTTCAGTTCTTAGCAAAATCAAATCCCTCTTCCTCTCTGGAAGGTTTCCAAAATTTTAATGAACTGTAATTAATAACAATGTTTTTTCACTTGAGGAATCAAAGATCTTTATCTTTAAAATTTATAGTATGATCTTACTCTACCAATGTACTGTTCATTCTAAATTTGCTGAAATTTATCATAGGCAAAAGCAAGCAATTACATGAAATTACTTTAAAGGATAATTTAGGTTTTCTGTTTCAACATTAGTTCTCATTGTCTAAATGCTTAGAAGTCCATATGTTGATTGAAATATATTTGACATATAACATTGTGTAAATTTAAGATGTACAATGTGTTGATTTTGTGCATATATATATTATATGATTGCCATTGTAGTGATAATTAGCACCTCTATCATGTCACATAATTATAATTTGTTTCCAGTGGTTAGAATAACTAAGATCTAGTCTCTTAGCAAGTTTGATGATTATAACACAATACTGTTGTCTATATTCATTATACTGTGCATTAGATACGTAAGACTTATTACTTGCAAGTTAGCATGCTTAAACAGCATCTATCATGTCTCTCCCATCCTCCAGACCTTGGTTAATATTATTTTACTTTCTGTTTTTATGAATTTGACTTTTTTAGTTTCCTCATATGATACCATACAAGATTTGGCTTTCTCTGTCTGACATTTCACTTAGCATAATGTCCTTAAAGTCCATTGATGCTGTCACAAGAGGCGGGATGTCCTTCCTGCTCAAGGCTGAATAGTGTTCTGTTGCATATACATATGCCACATCTTTATCCATTCATCTACCGACGGACACTTAGGTTATTTTCATACCTTGACTATTGTGAATAATGCTGCAATAAACATGGGAGGGCATATGTATTTTCACTGCTGTGTTTTAATTTCCTTTGGGTATATACCCAGAAGTGGAATTGCTAGATCACATGGTAGATCTTGGGCTTCCCAGGTGGTGCAGTGGTAAAGAATCTGCCTACCAATGAGGGAGGTACAGGAGATTTAGGTTCAATCCCTGGGTCAGGAAGATCCTCTGGAGAAGGAAATGGCAACCCACTCTAGTAGTCTTGCCTGGAAAACTCCATGGACAGAGGAGCCTGGAGGGCTATAGTCCATGGGGTCGCAAAGAGTTGAGCATAACTGAGTGGCTGAACACACACACAACACATGGTGGATCTGCTTTGCATTTTCTGAAGAGCTTCCATACTGTTTTCCATAGTGGCTGGACCAGTGTACATTCCTATCAACAGTGCTCAAGGGTTCCCTTTTCTCCGGATCCTCACCAACACCTGTTATCACTTGTCTTCTTGATGATAGTCATTTTAACAAGTGTGAGGTTCTATCTCATTGTGACTTTTACTTGCACTTCCCTGATGATGAATGATGTGAACACCTTTCTGTGTACGTGTTGGCCATTTGAATGTCTTCTTTGGAAAAAAGTTTACTTTGCTTCTCTGACCATTTTAAAATTTGGATTGTTTGAAGGTTTTCGTTATTGAGTTATCACATGAGTTCTTTATATATTTTACCGACATATAGTTTGGAAAAGTTTTCTCCCATTCTATAAATTGCCTTTTAATTTTGTGAATTGCCTCTTTTGCTGTGAAGAAGCTTTTAAATTTGATGCCGTCTCATTTGTTGAATTTTGCTTTTTTTTTTTTTAAATTTATTTATTTATTTATTTATTTTTTCAGTGGGTTTTGTCATACATTGACATGAATCAGCAATAGATTTACACGTATTCCCCATCCCGATCCCCTCTCCCACCTCCCTCTCCACCCGATTCCTCTGGGTCTTCCCAGTGCACCAGGCCCGAGCACTTGTCTCGTGCATCCCGCCTGGGCTGGTGACCTGTTTCACCATAGATAATATACATGCTTTTCTTTCGCAACATCCCACCCTCACCTTCTCCCACAGAGTTCAAAAGTCTGTTCTGTACTTCTGTGTCTCTTTTTCTGTTTTGCATATAGGGTTGTCGTTACCATCTTTCTAAATTCCATATATATGTGTTAGTATGCTGTAATGTTCTTTATCTTTCTGGCTTACTTCACTCTGTATAATGGGCTCCAGTTTCATCCATCTCATTAGAACTGGTTCAAACGAATTCTTTTTAACGGCTGAGTAATATTCCATGGTGTATATGTACCACAGCTTCCTTATCCATTCATCTGCTGATGGGCATCTAGGTTGCTTCCATGTCCTGGCTATTATAAACAGTGCTGCGATGAACATTGGGGTGCATGTGTCTCTTTCAGATCTGGTTTCCTCGGTGTGTATGCCCAGAAGTGGGATTGCTGGGTCATATGGCAGTTCTATTTCCAGTTTTTTAAGGAATCTCCACACTGTTCTCCATAGCGGCTGTACTAGTTTGCATTCCCACCAACAGTGTAAGAGGGTTCCCTTTTCTCCACACCCTCTCCAGCATTTATTGCTTGTAGACTTTTGGATAGCAGCCAATATTGATGAAGTTTTCATTTATCTCTTCCAGCACGAAATGATATGCTATTGCATGTTCCAAACCCAGGAGAGATAACCTTATTTTTGTCAACTTGTTTTTGGAGGAAACTGATTTTTCTGTGGCACAAAATTTCTTAGCAAGCTGTTTCACTCTCCATGTTCTAACTTCAGGGTGCAAAAGTCAAGATTATTAAATACACTTGAATTGATGACTTAGAAAACTTCCACAATGATTTCATATGCACTTTCTTAAGATGATTATGTATGATAATCAATAAAATTATTTTCTTTTTTTCCATTCTGTGCCTTCAAGTAATGGCCGTCAACACAGGTTGGATTGACCATAGGCATTGGCCAGTTTTAGATTCTAGAAAAGAAAGGCTCCTACTAAAATTAAATCTGATACTCAGAGTTTCTCTGCTCAGCTTTTCTGAATTTCAAGAATTTTGACTCAATAAAGTTCAAATACATAGTTGATATTAATATGAATAGCAACATCAAAATTGATATATACTGTTGGGGCACCATTTTGCCTCATTGATCTAAGGGATTTAGGGTCCCAAATTCAATGCTCACCTCCTCCCCAACAGTATGGATTTGGGTATATGGAGCACTTGATATTTTGTTTATCTTATAAAATGTTCTTTTAATTTTGGTGCTAACAAAGTTTGTAGTAGGGCTGTTAGAGAATTACACATGACCTTGATCCCCTTTGCTCATTATTTTGTTGTTGTAAATTACGTTGCTAAAATGAAGAAGAATGTAATTCTCAGCAGGAGAGAAGGAATATTACATGCTTACTTGGAAGTGAAGCAACTTATTTTAAAAGGCTAAGTTATCAGAAAAAAAATGATCTCATTGTGAGTCAAAAATATAATACATTGAGAGTTTAATATATTCTAGACAGTGTGCACTATGACACACACATTATTTCATGTGATGTGCATTTCTGCTCCTACTTTATGGGGCTCATGGAAGGTAAGCAGCTACTCAAGGTCACTGAACTTACTCATGGCAGAGCTAGAATTCCAGCTCAGGCTCTGTCTTACCCCAAATCAGAGGTTCTTAACCTGCACCTACACTTCCTCAAGGAGTCTGTGGGAAGAGCTTAGGTGCTCCATAAACTTGGATGGGAAAAAATGTGCATGTTTGTTTTTGCTTACCTTTGACCAGAATAGAACATTTTCTTTAATTATGAATACAACAATCATAGAAGTACCTGCAGTGTATATAGACTTTATCATCTACAAAACTCATTATTGATAAATTATAGTCCTTTATTTTTAACACATTGATATGTGCATTTCATCATAATTTGTTTCCTTTGTAGTCCTCAGCAGTTTTTTATACTTTATAACTATTAATCATATTCATTACACTTCCATTTATATAAAACATTTATGTTTATTTTATACTTAGGTATATTTTACACATTTAAAAGCATTATTATGAAATTAGTCCTTTGTCAAAAGGATGCATGGCCAACAAATTTGAAAATCTATTATGAACATTTATGTCATATTAATACAATCTTCTTTTTGTTCTTACACCATACATAGTTAGAGAGACGACATCTAATGATTCAACACAACTGTAATACTGTTCAGTTTAATGGCAGTAAAAGAGATTGCCAACGAAACATCTAGAACATGTAGCACATCTATTATTTCTAAACACATGTGTATCTGCAGAACATTGAAAGGGATTATGTTTCCTTTCCTACCAGTCAAAATCTCCAGATGCTCTCTTGTTTTACATAGGCCAGTATCAGTTGGCTGAAAGTTATTTCTTTCTTTTACCTCTGGCTTTGAGTTGTGTTCAAATTATTAATAGTGCTTAGTTTTAGTTGATTCCTGAACATAAACATCCAGGGAGGCTTCCAGTTCTGCTGACCCTGTACCTCAGTCTGGGCTTTCTCATCTGCGTGGAGTCACCAGGCATAAACCAAATGGCATATCCTGGAAACCCACCAGCCTTTTTCTACAGTCATATTGGTTTCAGCAAGTTAGTGTGCAGATCTGATTTTTTTGTATTTATGGGCTTATTAATCAATGAATAAACATCAATGAATAGTTCATTCATTAAACCTACTAAATGCTGGGCATTCTTTTAGGCACTGGAGAAGGCTTTTTTTTTTTTGAATAAAATTTCTCTTTATTTCAATGCATTGACTTATTAATGAATTAATTTGTTATTGTTAATTTTTTGCCCATTAACTAGATTGCTGGATAACCTATGTGTGCTAAGTTGCTTCATTCGTGTCCGACTCATTGCGACCCCATGGACTGTAGCCCACCAGGCTCCTCTGTCCATGGAATTTTTCAGCCAAGAATACTTCTCAGTAGATGAACGAATTCGAGCCATGCACATGCATCTATAAAGATATCATTGCTTCAAGGTCAAATGTCAAACCCTTCAAGAAGGAAGGGTATGTGGTTTGACTGGGACATTTCATACCCAGTCTGCCTCTAGGTACTTCTGTGACCTTGAAAAAGTCAATCAACATCTCCAACTCTCAGATTCCTCATTTTCAAAATGATGGGATTGGATTATAAATCTCAACTCTTGTCCTCCAGCCCTAAAATTGTATTTATGTGATTGAAGCATCACAAATAGAGTAAGGCCTTACATTTTGCTTTCTATTGGTGTCAAGAAAATAAAGCTTCATTTCATAAACATCTGTTCCATGCAGCAACATCTTTGATGTTCACATCATAGCTGGAAGGTGTGATTTACAAATTTCCTGTTAAAGTAAAAGCTTCCCTGTTGGCTCAGCAGTTAAAAATCCTCCTGCCATGCAAGAGACACGTGTTTGATCCCTGGTCCAGAAAGATCCCACATACCATAGGCCAACTAAGACCGTGGGCCACAACTATTGAGCCTTTTGCTCTAGAGCCTGTTGAAGCCTGTGCACCCAGAGACAAGAGAGGCCACCACAATGAGAAGCCAGGGTACTGCAGCTAGAGAGGAGTCCCCTCGCTCCACAACTAGAGAAAAGACCAAGCCACAGTGAAGACCAAAATATGTGAAAACAAACATTTAAAAAATGCTGTGTAGTGTAGAACAAATTAGAGATAAATATTTTAGCCAAGCCAAAGAGAATGGTATGAAAAGATACTTGTTAAATTCTCTACGTTTATTTAACATACCTGTTTCTAAGTATAGTCTTTTAAAATAATTACTGGATTAAACAGGCTCCCCAAGTGGTTCTAGTGGTAAAGACCCACCTGCCAATGTAGGAGATGTAAGAAACGTGAGTTCGATCCCTGGGTCAGGAAGATCCCCTGGAGGAGGGCATGGCAACCCACTCCAGTGTTCTTTCCTGGAGAATCCCATGGGCAGAGGAGCCTGACGGGCTGCAGTCTATAGGGTCACAGAGTTGGACATTATTGAAGCGACTTAGCACACAACAATATTAATAGTAGGATTGAAGTCGTTCACGTTGATTCTATAATGTGACATAATACTGTGTTTAAATGTGTCCAGTAGTAAATGTTAGATTTTCTGCATTGTCAGATAACAGATTCTTTCCCACAGTAGGTTATTAGAATACAGTGTTAATATCTCCTACTGAGGTTAGTAAATGGTATTAGGTGAAGCCAAGCGAAAATGGATGGTTTTGATACAAATTAAACATTGAAGTTGGAATCTGTTGACAAGGCTGTTTTACTGCAGTCCTTTCTGGAATGTCCCTGGGAAAGTGGTTAGAAAGGCAGAGTGTGAACTTTCTGTCTGTACATTTGCCCAGAGGCCTTGATGATATGAATCTAAAATAAATAAATAAATAAAAGTTGTGAGTGTAAAAGCTGTAGTGTCAGTCTTGGACAAAGCCTAAAAGAAGGCTGTGTTGGTAGACAGAAATTCAATACAAGGTGGCATTATCAGCTCAAAATAACTTTGTAGAGCATGATGACACACATGATTTGAGTTTGTTTTCTAAGCAAATGTCGTGTATATTCTTGATTGACAGGAATGAGAGATTACATCAAAAACCTTAAAAACACTTCTTCCCCCCAAGGTAAAATTTGGATGACTGGTTCAAGCATGATAATTACACACCATTCTTTCTTGGAAGTTCTACCCATGCCCAAACGTCCATAGTTGTATTTCATGCACTTTATCTTGACTTTCTTTTCCCGCCTTCCTTAGATTTTATACGGGAATGAAACCTTGGAATATTCCAACCCTTGGTCTGGGGAGAAAATGAAAAGGAGAGGAATAGATTTGTCTTCCATAATTATATTAAGTCAGTTTGTAAATGTACTTCGAATGCTTGCTCGGAGGCAATTTTACAGATGTCAACTTCTGAATAAACTAGTAGCCATTAGAATCGTAAATAACTAAGATAAATTCTAAATGCCTAAAGTTGATATTGAAATTTTGGTCTGCATCTTGAAAAGAGATGAATCTCAGGGAGATGTCACCTTGCCCAAGTTTCTGATAGGAGGCCAAGACCAACGTGTTTAGAGAAATCTTTGATTGAAGAAGTGATTCCCTGGTGACTCAGGTGGTGAAGAATCTGCCCGCAATGCAAGAGGTCCGGGTTCAATTCCTGGGTCGGGAAGATCCCCTGGAGAAGGAAATGGCAACCCACTCTAGTATTCTTGCCTAGGAAATCCCATGGACAGAGGAGCCTGGTGGGCTACAGTTCATGGAGTCGCAAAGAGTCAGACATGACTGAATGAGTAGCACTTTCACTTTTCACTTGGTTGAAGAAAAATTAACACCAAATCTCATCAGAGGTCCAGGACCCAAAATCAACCCTGCTAAAGTTATTGTCAATGCATTTTCCCACAAAGAGGCAGAATCTGCTTGAATCTTTTCTGCAATTTTCTTTGGCACAGGCATCTGCTTTCCTGTTTCTGCAGTCAGGACAAACTCAGTTCAGGCTAAGCTGCCGTCCTTCCCTTTTCTTACAAGAATTGGTCAGACAGCGTTCTCGTCTTTGTGATGATCAAAGGTCACCAGTGGGGATTTCCACTTTGGAATTCCTTTTCCAACTGTCCGCTGTTGGTGGATTTAATGACAGTGTTCTTTCATTGCAGTAAATATACAGCGTGTCTGCCAAATCAGAAGAGACATAAACCTCCTCTAACAATGTTTTTGAAAATCACCATGGAATGTGTGGTGGTGGCCTGTGGCAGAGACAGACAGGCAGAATGGAGTGGGGCTGGCTGGTCTGAAGGGTGAGGCTGCCAGCTGAGTTGTTAGCCTCCTTTCATGGTAACTCATCTGCTTATTTCTTCAGTAAGTACTTCCACCCTGGCGCCATAGGGACCCCCTTCCTTTGCCCTGGGAGCGTGCAGCTTTAGTGCACATGTATCTGTATTCCAAGACACAGCAGTCGGATGTCTGCATGGAGGACAGGAGCTAGCCTGAGCAGACATGGAAGAATCCATCTTCCTAACCAAGGAGTGCTTGCAACAGACCACCACCCAAGAAGAAACAAAACAAAAATCATCTTGATTGATCATGGCCGGATCAAAGAAATCACCCTTGTTATTTTTTATGACCTTTGTTCTGATTTTTGTCTGTCTCTGAAAAGACACAGCATAGCATAACACTGTTAAGTCTAAAGGATAATTAAAAAACAAAAAAAACCAAAACAGAACCCTGAGAGGACAGAGCAGTGAGAGTGAGAATGTAGTTTAGAAATGAGTCCTACACATTCAGCGTTTCCAGGAAAGATGTATGTGTCAAACGAAAACAAGTGAACTTCTAACCGTATATATGTCCTTCATTAAACCCTGATACCCAGGGGCTGAACTGTAGATACTGAATTCCACGTCCTGTGGTCTTGGGTCTATTAAGTCTTTGCTCTTTTTCTTAAAAATCATTTTATTCTTGGGATTAGGCTTTAAAATGTAGAAATACTCTATACCTCATTTTGAACCGATTCTTTCAGTAAGGGTTCAGTGGGCTTTCCCGTGTCCTGTATGGAATCACTGATTCTGAAGTTTTGAGAAAGGTTAGTTGTGTATGAGACTCTGTCGAAGCCTAAAAAGTACCATGTGTGGGTGTGCTCAGTCATGTCTGACTCTGTGTGACCCTGTGGATTGTGGCCCTCCAGGCTCCTCTGTCCTTAAGATTCTGCAGGCAACAATACTGCAGTGGGTTCCTAGTTCCCACTCCAGGGGATCTTCCTGACCCAGGGATCAAGCCCACAGCTTTTGCGTCTCCTGCATTGGTCACTAAGTAGTGTCCGACTCTTTTACGACCCTATGAACTTTGAGCCCTCCAGGCTCCTCTGTCTATGAGATTTCCTCCTGAACTGGCAGGCTAATTCTCTACCACTGTGCCTCCTGGGAAGCCCCAGAGTGTTTCAGGACTATTTTTTTTTTTATTAGCTATGCTGTGCCTAGTTGTTTAAGTCATGTCTGACTGTTTGTGACCCCACCAGGCTCCTATGCCCATGGGATTCTCCAGGCAATAATACTGGAGTGGGTTGCCATGCCCTCCTCCAGGGGATCTTCCCAACTCAGGGATAGAACCCAGGTCTCCCCCATTGCAGGTGGATTCTTTGTTGTCTGAGCCACCAGGGAAGCCCTTTTAATAGCCAACAAGGTCAATCACAAAATGATGCTTTCCACCATGCAGTCCACAGGACAACAGCTTCCGTGGCAGTTTTACATGCTGTGAGTCCTTCACATGATACTACGGGTAAGCCATTTACATTTACCTGGTGAGTCCACAAGTACATAGGTTATCATCTGTGTGCTGTTCTGTGTGCTTGGTCAATCAGTCGTGTCCGACTCTTTGCGACCCCATGGACTGTAGTCCTGGCTCCTCTGTCCATGGGATTCTCCAGGCAAGAATACTGGAGTGGGTTGCCATGCCCTCCTCCAGGGGATCTTCCCAACCCAGGAATCGAACCCAGGTTTCCCGCATTGCAGCGGATTCTTTTACCTCCAGAACTACCAGGGAAGCCCAGAGAGTGTCAGGTTTGTATTCAACGGCAGCCTTTGATTTTCACTCATGGATGAAGGAGCACATTGAACTGGAAACGCTTTGCTGGTTGCTCTTTCCTGCTGACCTTTTAGACATCTCAGTGTCCGTGACACCGCATGAAATGCTGGGAAGGTCCAAAAAGAAATCTCATCCAATAGGTCAACCACCAAACACCACCAGGTGTGGTCTACCTCTAAAGCAGGTGGCTGGCACCTCAAGGAATGGCTGCTGAGGACAGGTGACCCCACAAATGTGACCTGGATGAGCTGCCCTGCTGGTCATTTTCTCGGTCTCTATTAGGGCAGTGCTTCTCAAACTTTCATACACGTCACAGTCACCTGGGCACACTGCCAATAAGCAGATTGTGAATCAATGTATCTGGGAGGAGCCTGAGAGTCTGAATTTCTAACAATTCCAAGTGATGTTGACCTTTGGCTCATGGAGCATGCTTGGAGAAGTAAGTTATTGTAACCAAAAGTGGGTTCTGTCTGCCTGCTGCTTAAAAGTCAGTGAAGAGGCAAGGTTGGTGGAAAGGAAAGTTTGCTTTATTTTGGATGCCGGCACCTGGGGTGGAGGAAGGATGGATTTACTGATAATTATTGGGCAGAACTTTTATAGACAGAGGGAGGGGGCTATGTGCAGAAACAGCACAGTCAGCTCTGACAGTCACCTGGAAATTGGTCATCGGTGGTCTGACCAGCGTCATCTTGATGGTTTGAGTACCCTTCAGTTCCAGGGTCTGTTTGTATCCATTTCCTTGAGGCCAATTCTCAGAATTGTGGCAGCCTATGTCATGGCTCGGAGAAGGCGATGGCACCCCACTCCAGTACTCTTCTTGGAAGATCCCATGGACAGAGGAGCCTGGTAGGCTGCAGTCCATGGGGTCGCTAAGAGTCAGACACGACTGAGTGACTTCACTTTCACTTTTCACTTTCATGCATTGGAGAAGGAAATGGCAACCCACTCCAGTGTTCTTGCCTGGAGAATCCCAGGGATGGGGGAGCCTGGTGGGCTGCCGTCTATGGGGCCGCACAGAGTCGGACACGACTGAAGTGACTTGGCAGCAGCAGCAGCAGCATGTCATGGCTATAGTCCGGTCATCACGTAGTTAACTTCTTCCACCTGGTGGGGGTTTCAGTATCTATAAGAGGGTCACAGGATGAGGCTCTGATTATTATCTATAGTCACTAAGGAGGGACTAAAGGTCCTTGACTTGGCTTGTGTGTTAGTCACTCAGTTGTGTCCGACTCTTTGCGACCCCGTGGACTGTAGCCCGCCAGGCTCCTCTGTCCATGGGATTCCCAAGCAAGAATGCTGGAGCGGGTTGCCATTTGACTACATTATTATTGTTTTGCCCTGTTGGACTGCTTTTCTTTGCTTCTGCATTTTCTCACTTTCCTGATTAAACATTCTTCGGCTGAAGCTTCACCACACACAAAAGGCGGGCTGAGGACGTGGAGGGGAAGGACCCCGGTGCCTTGCTCAATTTCATTATGAGGGTGCTATTTAAGCATTTGGGGTGAGGCAAACTCTCTGGTAGGTGACTGTGGTCACGAATCATTTCGTTATCAGGAAGAGAAGAAAGGGAGGTGACATGTAAGGTATAGCGCATGGACCTTCTACTTCTTTCTAATTCCACTTTTCAGTCTTGGCTATTTCTATGAAGATGAGAAAACAGGTAAAAAAAAAAAAATTCATTGAAAAGTTGCTCATCTTGGTGGTGGTACACAAATTGGGCATTTCATTTTTATTCAATTTTCTATTTTCACAGAAGTATCTTTTTTTTTTTTCTTTTCTACAAAATGATTTCCATTTGAATGCAGATTTGTAGGAAAAATTCAGAAAAATGCTATGGGAAGAAGGATTAGTCAATGGAGTTCTGGGTACATTTTGTTGTTTATGTGCTGAGTCCTATGCAACTCTTTCGCAACCTGATGGACTGTAGCCTGCCAGGCTCCTCCAAGGGATTCCCATGGCAAGGTTTGGGTTTTCCAGGCAAGGTTACTGGGGTGGGTTGCCATCTCCTTCTTCAGGGGATCACCCTGGACCAGGGGTTGAACTCATGCGTCCTGCACTGGCACTCGGATTCCTTGCCATCAAGCCGCCAGCATTCCTAATCCATCTAAAGGGATTATAATCTTCCATGTCCTATTTATGTTTAGTTTCATCTGCAACTTTCCACTGGGTTCCCTTGAGCCCAAGGAGTTTTACTGATGTAGACACTGCCGTCATGCAACAAAAGAGAATCAGCAGTCAGCTGGGAGACCTTGGTCCCTTTAATGTGATGCTCTCTTCAGCTGAGCTAACAACTCCTGCGTTTGTAGCTGCCTTGGCTAGGGGAGATGGATGTCTCTTCTCTCTTTCTCCAGTTGCTGACGATGTTTCAAAGGTCCCACTGGACTATTGAGAAGCATTTGCTTAGAGTATCTGCCAGGTTAGCCCAGACTTTGCAATTTATTGGTACATTCTGTCAAACCACGGGCTTACCCTGGTAAATCAAAGAGGCTTTTTGGACAGTATCCCCAGCAAGCTAGGTAATTGGGGATTGAAATCTTGGGAGAGTCACAGCACAGCCCAGAAATATGCTTGTGAAATGTAAACAGTTGTGTCTCATCCTCTGTATGCTGACAACCCTGGTTAAATCATTAAAAAAAATGTATCGACAAAGCATGACTTCCTCGCTACCAAATCATCCGCCAGTAGCAGAACCTGAAAAGATGTTTGACAAAACAAAAGAAGTCACATCTGTCTGCTTTTTTCCCAGTTGACTTAGAGGAGCTTCCTGGAGAATCTGGACTAAAATCTTATTCTGCAAAGTTGTTGCAATGGCACGAATATCTACTTGAATTCAAATAGTTATTTTCTTGATCAGTGGCTTTGGTTCCAGTGATTCCCAGGTTCACCAACTGCATGGAAATCACTTGCCAAAGTGTATTTTGACATTCTATGGCAGGAATTTCACTAAAAATCAGTGTTTTATTCTTTCAGTCATTTTTCCCTCATGCGAGGCCTCACTAATCCAATGTATCAGATAGAACAGAGTATTTACTAATTTTTTTGTGTGTGTGTGAATCCCATTTTTTAAAAAGGCATCAAATTGAACATTGAAAATGGTATTATATACATGTGGTATTATTTTATGCAGAACAGATGTCTAAAATGCAGTAAATAGTCTTGATTAAAATGGAAACCTTTTAAATAATCATAGGGTATAAAATCAAATGGAAGAAGGCTGGAGTAACGCAAGCCAAGCAAAACAGCTTTAATGCTGTTTTTCTCATTTCCCTGTGCCTGGTGCCCTGAAGAGTCCAGCTTTCTTGGGAGTGCATCGGTGCAGCGCTGAGCGGACTCCCGAGAACACCTGAGTGATCTGCTCCAGCAGAGCTGGTGTAGACGGGGTCGGCGATCCACACTGGACATCCTCTCCTCCATGGCTTTCCTCCAGCCATTCTCCTTTGGAAATGTGCAGCTGCCCTTTCTCTAAGTCAGGGCTTCTCAAGCACAGTTTTCGTGATTGTCTGGTCTGGGTGGTTCTCTGGGAGGGGTGGATGCCCTGTCAGTTGTTTTTGCAGCATCCCCGGCCTCTCTACTCACTAGATCCCGGTACCATCCTCCCCTTGTAGTAACCACAGATGTCTCCAAACATCCCTGAGAGAACAACGATGCCCTCAGTCGATCGAGAACCAGATGCCCTAAGTCCTTTTTTATCCCTCAAGCCCAAACATCTCCTATGAAGCCTCTTTTGGTCATGTATATTAGCCCATAATGACTTTTTCATTACATGTCTATAAAAAACCCAGTTGCCTGAACAATGCATACTTACGGTGAACCATAATACACTGCGGAGAATAAGAGAGTTGTGGGCCATGTTTGTCTCTTTCGCGACTCTTCCCTCTCGAGGCATAACCGTTAATCAAGGAGGTGCTTTTCCGACTGCCTTAAGCCGCCTGAAAGGTGAAAAATGCTCCCTCGTTGTTTTCATTTGCATCCCTTTCATTGCTAATTAGTTTGAACATGTTTTCCTGTGTCCTATGGCCATTTTTCTTTTTTCTTTTTGTGATGCTTGTTAGTTTCTTTAGCCTACTTGTCCAATGTATTATCTTTTCCATTTTGATTTGGATTAAAACCCACGTGTGCACTATAGTTATAAATCACTTACTTATTATATGCATTGCAAAAAATTTCTCCCAGGCTATATAATTATATGCAATTGTATATTAAATTTTTATATAGCCAGAAATGTCAAGCTTTTCTTCATGGCTACTTGATTTTATACGGTCCCTTATATTCCCTTCCACCATAGTTATGACATATCACGTTGTTGTTATTTAGTCGCTCAGTCATGTGGAACTCTTTTGTGACCCCATGAACTGTAGCCCACCAAGCTCCTCTGTCCATGGGATTTCCCAGGCAAGAATACTGAGTGGGTTGCTGTTTCTTCTCTGGGGAATCTTACTCATCCAGGGATCGAAACTGAGATATATCATAGTGATATATCTGAAATAGTGATATCACTGAAATACAGCAAAAACACTGAAAAAATTCTAGTAGATGCATTAACAGTTCAAAAGAAACATCAAATTCCTAACACATAAAAAATACTAAAGTCTCTGTAACAGTTTGAATGTAGAACGATGCATGGAAAATGATGCATGGGAGTGTAAGGAGGTGTTTAGCCTGTTGACTTTGGAGAAAAAGCAAAAGGTGAAGAGATGAAGAGAAACACAGTAACCGCTTTCATGTTGGTAGGTGGTTAAGCTGAGACCAGAGAAAGTGGGTAAAAGGGCCCCGTGGACGCTGTGATCCTCCGTGCTGGCTTCATTCAGCTGGATTTGTGTATCTGCGTTCAGCCTCTCTTACATGGAGGTTGTAAGGTCAGGAAGCTGGGAGAAGAGTTTATGAAGTCCTGAAGCCTCTTTGATATCCTGACCTCATTCCTCACTTTCCTGTTTGTAATTGAGCTCATTTCCATTATGGCGACAGACTGTGCATTCAGCAACATGGATGGATTTAAAAAACACCAGGCTGCAATGAAAAGGCAGGAGGAATTTAGTGCACAAGCCTCCTTATGTAAATCAGCAACACAACCAGAGCACTGTGAATTTTTCCAGGATCCATGCATATTTTCGGATGGATCTATTTCAAACACGCTAGAGAAGGTATGTATCTATTGGGAGAGAGTGGAACTGACGTAAGAACACGGACAAGAGAGCAAAAAAAACAAAAAAAATTGAACCAGGAAGGGAAGCTTGCAACCACGGATGCACACAACACACGGTGTACTAAGGAGCATAATTCCCCCACCGCTATACCCTAGAACAGCCCCTGGATATGGCTGTTATTAAAGTCGGTTGTTAAAGTGCTAAGGAAAGGAGTTCCCTGGTGGTTCAGAGGCTAAGACTCTGTGATACCAATGCAGGGGGCCCAGGTACCGTCTCTGGTTCTGAGATTCTGCATGCCACAACTACAGATCACTCATGCCACAAGGAAGATAGATGATCTCACGTGCTGCAACTAAGACCCGGTGCAGCCAAATAAGCAAATAAATATTAAAAAAAAATAATAAAGTGCTGAAGAAGGTAGTTGACATAGAATCTGGCGAAAGTACTTCTCCTTCTTGGGTAGCAGTGATCACTACTAGGAGTTTTCTAGTCCATTCAAATCAGTTCAAGCTGTCATTGCGTCCTGTGTGCAAAGCTCTGTGCTAGGAATGCCACTTAAAGCTTTTAAATTAAAGTGTAGATGCTTCTGGGAAGTGGCTTCCTTCCATGGGAGATGCTGAGCCCAGAGATGGGATGTGTTCTTGTAGACCAAGGTCAACGCGAGGGGAATTTTGTGAGTTCTCCTTGGGTGCCGGCTCTTCTATCTTCCAAGGCTCTTGTGTGGCAACTGATGACATAGATGGCAAAGTCCTCTCACCAGTCCGGTCCCACACGTGGTAATGTCAGGGTCATCAAAGAGCTATGAAGCTCAGCCCCCGTGTACTCAACCTTCGGAATTTGCAGTGACCACAGGTGGACAATTCAGGAGCCTGATGAACCTCACTGCGGGTTGGGAGGCCTACTGCTCCCCTAGCCCTCGGGGTCCTGTTTATTCTGTGATTCCTTATCTATTTCCTCTCCTCTATCTTCCTTTGGCCTCAAATGAGCTCAAAAATTCCTTCATCCTTAAAATCTTCCCCTTCACAGACATAAGGGCTTCCCTTGTGGCTCAGCTGGTAAAGAATCCGCCTGCAATGTTGGAGTCCTGGGTTTGATCCCTGGGTTGGGAAGATCCCCTGGAGAAGGGAAAGGCTACCCACTCCAGTATTCTGGCCTGGAGAATTCCATGGACTGTGTAGTTCATGGGGTCTCAAAGAGTCGGACACGACTGAGCGACACCTTCCCTTTTCACTTAGAGAACAGACTTTTTGACTCAGTGGGAGAAGGAGAAGGTGGAACGATTTGAGAGAATAGCAATTGAAACATATGCACTGCCATATGTAAAACAGACAGCCGGTGGAAGTTCGATGTATGACGCAGGGATCCCAAAGCCTGTGCTCTGGGACAACCTAGAGGGATGGGGTGGGGAGGGAGGTGGGAGCAGGGATTCAGGAGGGTGGGGACACATGGATGCCTATGGCTGATTCAGGTTGATGTCTGGCAGAAACCATCCCAGTATTGTAAAGTAATCATCTTCCAGTGAAAAATAAATAAACTATCAATTGATAACCAAAATCTTCCTCTCCACTCTGTCTTCCTATACAAGCATGAGCTTGTCTTTATTTCCACTCCTCATGACAAATATTCTGGAAGGATCTGCAGATCAGAATGTAAGGAAAAGGGGCTTAACTATGTCCATTGCCATATCCCCAGCCCCTTGAACAGTGCTTGACATGTAGTAGGTGACCAATTAATATCAATAGAGTGATTGAATGAAGAAACGAATTAATGGAATTCATTCTGTTCAATTCTATGTTCATTCACCACGGGGCATGTTACAGTCAAACCTTCCCCAAACATACTGAAACTGCTGTGTTTAATGGCACTTAACTTTCTGTCTGAAAAATGTGTGCTACTTTTGGACTAGAGTGTTCTTATTTTTTCCCCAAACCATGTCCAGTTGCTCATCTCCTATTTCTTAAAAACCCACTTTTCCTTTGGTTCTAGACACCAGCCTATCCTGATTTCTCTGATAGGACTTTGACAATACTTCTGGCTCCCTTGTCAAGATCTTTTTAACTTTCATGGGCGTGATCCCTTTCTCTCTTCACCTGTTCTTCAGGCTGGTGACTTTGGTGATACCTCATAGATACACAAGGGCTTCCCTGGTAGCTCAGATGGTAAGGAATCTGCCTGAGGAGCCTGGCGGGTTAGAGTGCATGGGGTTGCAAAGAGTCAGACACGACTGAATGACTAACACACCACACCCACACACCCACACAATACACAAAAGCAGCCTCGGAAATGACAAAAGCGTATTTCCAGAAATGGGAAGACATTTCTTGCCTTGAATGTTTCACAGTTACTTCAATATGAGCATGTAAACAATTATCCTAAATCCTACTCCTACTGTATTACTGACCTCTTCCCCTGAGCTCTCTATGATTTAACCACACATCCAGTCCCAAAGGCTGGAGACACTAGTTTTTACAGACTCTTTTCCCTCCTCTGACTCACTGGATATGAGTTTGAGCAAGCACTGGGAGCTGGGATGGGCAGGGAAGCCAGGCGTGCTGCAATCCATGGGGTTGCAAAGAGTCGGACAAGACTGAGTGACTGAATTGCAATGCACTTCCCTCCTCTGTTCTTTTCCTTTAGTTGGCCTTCGTGACCTATCCACTGGACTTAAGGAATGTCCCTAGGTCTGGCTTCTTCTCTGCATTCCTCCTGCATCATCTTTGCATAGTGTTTCAGCCTTTCCTATTTGAATTAGTTCTTCTCTGTACTACTGCTAAAATTATCTCCCTAACATGCAAGGAAAATCTTCCATCACAAACCCTTACTTTTTCCGGATTGCCTGTATTATGAAGTTTAAGTTAGCTCTACAAAGGACTTAAAGTTCCACCCATCCTCATCTCCAAACTAATCTCCTGTCTTTCCTCAGTTCATTTTTAGTACCATCCCAGTCCTTTTGAATGTAATTCTTCATTGGAAAAAGTTCTTCATCAAGAAGGTTCTCTCCTACCAAGACCAAAATATGTAAGATTATCTCTCAGTAAAAGGGGCTTCTGCCTTCATTTCTGTTCTGTTATTTCAATGGTCAGCTCTGAAAAGGGCATGGGATTTTCTACTTAGTACAGTTTTCTTATAGCCTGTCTTGCACATATGGTGTGCCCATCCTTCCATCCATCTATTTTTCCATCCACCTATCTATCCATCTTTCTATGTGTCCATCCACCAGTCCATCCATTCATCTGTCTGTCCATCCATCCATTAATACATCCATCCATCCATCCATATTTATCATAAAGTCTATACAGTTTAATGCCTTCTGGGGAAACAAATTCACAAATGATAAAATTTCTAGTACATAAAAAGCTACAAAATTATATCCAAAAGATTTTAAATGTCATGTTTACTAAAATGCTACTTTTTGCAAACATTGTTTCAACCCAAGTCAATTTCTTTAGTGCCTGGGGCCTGTGTACCTATAGTAATGTTCATAGTTGACAGACCCAGTCCTTGTTCGTTTAGAGTTTAATAATTTGGAGCTGGGGTGTTTATGAACTCTGGTGATACTGTGGACATTGGAAGTCTCACAGAACCCTCAAAGTACAATGTGCATTTCAGAAGTAAATGTGTGTGTGCCACCTGGTATGGCACAACAGTCTTATTGACGGTGTTTAATGCATTTAAAGATATGCTCTGTGCTGTTTAGAAAACTCCATAAAATCAGAAGCTTACTCACACTGTAACTTTATGTGCTGAAATGTATCAGACCTCCTATCCTTTTTTTTTTTTTCTTAAAAATTCTGCTTCCATGCACCCAAAGTATGAGAAAGGAAACTGGTTTAAAAACCTCTAGTGAGCATTTTCTATCTTTACAACTTTCTTTAAGGCTGCATTATCCAGGTAGCACTCATAGTAAAGAACCTGCCTGCAATGCAGGAGATATAAGGAGACACAAGTTCGATCCCTGGGTTGGGAAGATCCCCTGGAGGAGGGCCTGGCAACCCACTCTAGTATTCCTGCCTGGAGAATCCCATGGACAGAGGAGCCTGGTGGGCTACAGTCCATGGGGTCACAAAGAGTTGGACAGGGCTGAAGTGACTTAGCACATCTAATTGAAAAAACTAGAACACTCATTTTAAAGGTGGGTTTTTAAAGTGACTTTAAATATGAGTTCTCACATATATATTTCACAATAGAGGCAGACTTAAGCTTAGAGACCTCAGAGATACTGATAGTAAGTGGATTTCTTAGAAAAAATAACAATACTAATGCTTCATAGGTAGCTTATGCAAAAGGATATGGCAGGGATTTTTCTGAGTGATGGATGCTCAAAATATGGGCATTTTTTTTCTAACTTTTTACACTAGTTAAATGGGCTTGAAGAAATATTCTCCTTTTTGTAAAGTAGCAGGTAAAATATACCTAATGTCCTACAAAGAAGAAACGGATGAAATAGAGTGGTTTGCTTCTTTTGAGTAGGAATATTGAAAAAGATTACATGGCTCTTGACAAAGGCTTGACCTTGATCTCAGAAGGATGGTGCCATTCAGAAGCTCTTCCTATATAATCTGGGTTTACATCTTTCCCTCTGAGCATCTCTGCTGGGTCAGAGCCTCAGTTTCTAGTTCTACTCTGAAGAGGTGGGAGACATCTTCCCAGGAGGGGTAAGTCTTCCTCAGAGTCATCTCCTGGCATCGTCTCTACCCATAGCTGCCACGTGGTGAGGGAAGAAGGATTCATAGAGAAAGACCTGCTCAATGCCACCCATTCACCCGAACCCAGAAACACA
Organism: Cervus canadensis; assembly: GCF_019320065.1. NCBI lineage: Eukaryota > Metazoa > Chordata > Mammalia > Artiodactyla > Cervidae > Cervus > Cervus canadensis. The sequence continues at coordinate 7,591,584 of NC_057394.1, read as the reverse complement.
CAGTCCAAGCTGCGTGTAGCCAGCATGGCGCTGCTGCTAATTTGTCTTATTACCTTAATAGCTGGAGAACCCTGGAATAATACATTTTTAGCCATGCATTTGAAATGGCAATATATTGGCTTTGATGTTGTCAAAATGAAATCTGCATTACCAAAACCCCATGAGCAAGAAGATTAATTATATTTGTACAACCTTTTTTCCTAACCGATAGCTAACAAATTATGAGAGTACATGGAGTCTTATTTGGGAAATAATTTTCAGCTATTATCTCAAATGGAGTGCTGCTAATTTTGCTGGTCCAGTCAATGTACTGATTGCTATACTTCTTAATTCCACTTTATCTCTCAGAGATGGAATTGTATTAAAATCTTTTGAAAATAAAACCAAACACTGTTTAACTGTTAGATTAACCTTCACTGAGTCAATGAGATTCCTAATGAATAAATCCATTGCATTATATTTGATTTGACTTTGTAAAAACAGTATCAGAGCTAATTGACAATTTAATGAAGGGTTTGCAAAAACTACCTTATGTTTTTCCCCCGTCCTTCTCTTTGTTTCAGAGTTAGACTGTGGCCCAGTCTCTGCATAATCTTTAGTTTTAGTCCCTTTTCAAGGTGCCAGGCCAGAAGTGGACAGCCCCTGGCTATTAAGGAGTTGGTTCTTATTCGGGCAATTGGCCAAACTTGACTGCAGTGGTATCAATTGTAGGTATATTATTGTATTCATTTTTACTAAAGGGCACGTCACTTTTCTTTCCTCCAGGAATTTTTAGCAAGTGGTTAAAAATAACCTTTAAGAAAGGTTATATTACTCTGAGGCCTAGCCAAACCTTTTGGATGGAAATCTGCATCCATCATACTCAGATCTGTCAAAGTAAGTCTAGTGAGTAGTTCAGTAGACATAAGGTTGAATTCAAATGTCACTGCGCCATGTTTTGTGAAAAAATGGCCGGCCGAGATGACCTTTGCGTGCCAATGTTCCATTTTGTAATTTGAAAGGTAGGGAAAAGCTAGTCCATGAAATTATACAGTATTAGAACCCAACTCAAGAGCAAAGACAGATTCAAATTTTAATTCTGAAATTGTCAGCTTTGGGTGAGGAGGAACATAAATCTAATCACCTCTTACATTTTCATTCAATCTTCACCTGATGCATTCTTTTAAGAATGAAAAATGTTCACTGTTGGTCAAGAAGGTGTGAGTTTAGCAGTTACAGGGAAAGCTGTTTTTTAAACCGTTCTCCATTAAACATGTTTCTTTAAAATACACTGCACATTCTATAATTTTGTTTTGTTGTGTTTATTTTCTTCCCTTTTTTTTGAGATTTAATTGTTACAAAGCACTGGACACATTTAAGATGTACAGCGTAATGACTACTGTTCATCCTATAACTTTGAACTGTGGCCACTAAGTTCCTCAAGGAATTTCTGTAATTCTAGAGAGCAACACAAGGCAAAGGTAACCGTTAGTCATTAACAGTAAATGATAATAAAGAGCATTCACTATAAAGAACCTAAATGGAAATTACTTGAAGACCACCTCTGCATTTTTATATACTTGGAAAAAATGCAAGAAAGAGCTGAATCAATTTCCATAGGACTATGGGAAAATGGTAGTATTCTCTCTCAATGAGCATTTATTATACATCTTGTGTACATAGCTATTTAAAGATAGATTCTAAGCATGGAAACCAGAAAATGAAATAACTCCTTTGATCAGTGACAGTCTATCTAAATAAACCAAAACTTTTTTGAAAGCGGTGCCCGCAGAGAACAGTAGTTGTCAACGCCAGTCAGCTTTCTTCAACACCAAGCGGATTTAGATAAACAAAGTTTGGATTGTTTTGTTCTACCTTTAGCTATTTCTTTCCCACCACATCTTTTAGAACATATTCTAAGGACACATAGACCAGCTGAGCATTTCTGAACTTTAGAGATGAAACCATTGATTCCGTGGTTTGTGGTTATCTTACTGTGTTCTACATGAACCCTCACAGGTTCTGCCAAGCTGTCGTTATAGCTGTTGATTCTTCTCCTCTTACACCTTCATTAAGTGTGGGCATTATTATCCACCCTCTTGGTTTAAAATATTGGCTATATGCGTATAATTTCATTGGAAGCACTGATACCGAAATTGAAGCTCCTAAAAATAAATGAAAAAAAATAAAGTTGAAGCTCCAATACTTTGGCTATCTGATGTGAAGAGCCAACTCATTGGGAAAGACCCTGATGCTGGGAAAGATTGAGGGCAGGAGGTGAAGGGGATGACAGAGGATGAGATGGTTGGATGGCATCACCGACTCAATGGCCATGAGTTTGAGTAAACTCTGGGGGATAATAAAGGATAGGGAAGCCTAGTGTGCTGCAGTCCATGGGGTCGCAAAGGGCTGGACAAAAGCAACTGAACAACAAAAATAACATGCTTATAGTTTGCAAGATTCTCTTCTAAAGACTGTAACATTCATCAATCTACTGTATATCTCCACCACAATATGTTATAATGGCCTCTCTCCTCCAAAAAATTTGATCTTCCCTTATTTCCAAATTCAGCACAATGTAAGCCTCAAAGCTATGTTTGGAAAGATACAGATGTCATATTAAGTTAAAATCTGTGTCTACCACTTCAGATATGTTCTTCACCGTTTTCAACAAATCCATTATATTGAAAATCTACAGTAATTTTAGATGATGTGTTCTCCCTCTTAGCATGATAACTGGTCAATAAGTCTTGTTGATTTTACCTTTGAAAGATTGAAAAAGTAGAAAACATATGCACCACTTGGTTTATTTAAGACTCACCCAACAATGTACTTGATAAATCAGGATATAACAAAATAATTAGTAGGATATAAACAACTGTTATAAAGCAAGGATTGTTGTAAAGCAAGGATTCTCACAAGGCAGACCATGCCTTGTGAGAAAAATCCAGTCTAGTATTTAATGGTCTTTTAAAAAATTTGTTGTAAAATTTTTTATAGCATTTAAACTAAGAGTGGCTTATAGGTTTTTAAAAGATTGTCAAGTGTGTGCATGTGCGCACACACACAAACAAAGAAGGATATGCAACAGGGACAATATGGCATGAAAAGCCTAAAATATTTACTATCTGGCTTTTTTACAGAAAAGGTTACCAACCCCACCCCCATTGTAGTGGAATATGCCACTAAACTTTACAATCCAAGCTGGTAGTTGATACGCTCTTACTAAACCTTATAATAAACAATTTAGAAATGTGAATAAAACTTTCTCATGCAGATGGGGTATAGCATACATAAAATTATGTCTCCTCAAATATTTTGCAGCTTGTTTCCAAATAATGATTATAGTGTAACTGTTTTTCCATCCAATCTTCTAATATTGTGGGATGAATTAAATTTGCAGTGAATACACGAATCATATTGAAACTATATTCCAGATGCAGCTGTAAAAACTTGAAAGAGAAGATGCAAAAATATTCAAGGTACCAAAGCAATTTTAAAGTGGATTAAACACCACAGTTGTGAGTTTTAAAGCAGACAAAATTCCACCGGGTGTCAATGTAGTCATCATGGATATGCTTTGGAATAGGACCACTAGTTAGTCATTATTCTTTCAACAGCAAATAGTGAATGAGGATGCACTTTGTGCCAGGGATCATGCTAAGTGCTTCCCATTAAGGACAGAAGATACATATAAAAATATTTGTGATAAACTCAGATACGTGCTCTAAGAGAGACATGCATTTAGTACATTATTGTTGTTGTCCAGACGCTAAGTCGTGATTGACTCTTTGTGACCCCATGGACTGCAGCACGCCAGGCTTCCCTGTCCTTCACTATCTCCTGGAGTTTGCTCAGACTCATGTCCATCAAGTTGGTGATGCCATCCAACTGTCTTGTCTTCTGTTGTCCCCTTCTCCTCCTGTCTTCAATCTTTCCCAGCATCAGGGTCTTCTCCAATGAGTCGGTTCTTCGCATCAGGTGGCCAAAGTATTGGAGCTTCAGCTTCAGCATCGGTCCTTCCAATGAACATTCAGGGTTGATTTCCTTTAGGATGGACTGGATAACAGAGAGTCCTTGTTATCCAAGGGACTCTTAAGAGTCTCCTCCAGCACCACAGTTCGAAAGTATCAATTTTTGTTGCTCAGCCTTCTTTAGGGTCCAGCTCTCACATCTGTACATGACTACTGGAAAAGCCATAGCTTTGCAGACCCAGTACTCTTCCTCGGCTCTCTGGATGGCACTCCATGAGGGTTCCCAGAGTGTAGCCTTTTGGGCAAGAAGGCCTTGTCGGGTATGACTTTGCAGGTCTGCAGAGCAGGCGATTATTTTTATTGGAAGGCAGTAAGCTCCAAACCCTGCCAGGAGCCTTCTCCCGACCTCTTCCTGGGCTTCCTTTATTACTGCACAACAGCCTCAGCTGCTGTATTTGTCAACACTGTGGGGCGAACCATGCAACCTCTTGGCCGCAGCAAACCTGAGGCTTGTCCTGTAAATACTGATGTTTTCCTAAGCTCTCTCCTGCTGTTCCAAGTGACATTTTATTCTGCTTATTGTCATTAGTTTTTAGCAGAAGAATTTTAAAACTGATTGCTTTTGTAGTCTAAGGAAGCAAAGGGCACTGAGCCACACTGAGAGATGTAGATAATTGTTCGGCAGGTTTGGGAGGTTAAGAAGAGTGAGATTTTGAAAAGAGATAGTGCGTTCTTTTAAATATATAAACTTGTTTCTTTCAGACCTTTACCATAAAGGCTTTGCAATAATGTGCAGATAATGAAACTTGAAATGAAATCAATTTCTGCAGATAATGGAGAGTTCAAAGAAACCAAGATGTTGATCATGGATTGTAGGGGAAGCTGGATACAGTACATTCAACTATTTGGACATAAAATGAATCATTCATGGGAATAAGTAGAGTAACGGGATTCAGGATTGATAGTGCATTTATTTTAAATAGTATTCAGGACATATACTTCCCAGGTGGTGCTAGTGGTAAAGAACCTGCCTATCAATGCAGCAGACATTAGAGATGCAGGTGGATTCCTGGGTCAAGAAGATCACTTGGAGGAGGGCATGGCAACCCACTCTAGGATTCTTGCCTGGAGAATCCCATGGACAGAGGAGTCTGGTGGGCTACAGTCCAGAAGGTCACAAAGAATTGGACATTACTGAAGCAACTAAGCATGTATGCAAACTTGGGACATATAGCTGCTATAGCTGTTGTTATGTCTAGAAAATACTAATATACATTAAAAAAAAACTATTACACGCCTTGTCCACGAAGTGTGTTTGATATCAGTCAGCCCATTGAACCAGAGAGTGAGTTTTCTTTATAGCAAAGAAAAGGGCTTCCCAGGTGGCGCAGTGCTAAAGAATCCACCTGCCAATGCAGGAGACCCAAGAGAGGCAGGTTTGATCCCCAGGTTGGGAAGATCTCCTGGAGAAGGAACTGGCAACCCACTCCAGTATTCTTGCCTGGAAAAATCCCTTGGATAGAGGAGCCTGGCAGATTACAGTCCATGGGGTTTCAACGAGTTGGACACGACTGAGCATGCTCGCATGCATGCAAAATGAAGACATGATCAGAGCAGCAGGACCTCTCTGTAGGTCTTATCTCTACTTGTGAAGGCTTTACAGTTATTGTCTTGACGTGGGGAAAAGACACTGCGGGTCACTCTTCCTCTCGTCTGATCCTTTGTTTCCTGCCCATTCATGTGTGTTGTCCAATTCCAGAGAGTGAGAGAAGGAAGTGACATTCTTTCTCAGATACAGATTTTTTAGAAAAGCCATTTCCAAAAGTTCTAGACCTCCAGTCCACTTATCTTCAGCTGACTCACAAGTTTGTTTGAAATGTGAAACATTCTGTTAGCTTCGAAGCTTCAAACTGTTAACTCAATATATCATGCAATGCATTTGTGTAGGGGTTTGGGAAGGAATTATAGGGGGCAAGAGCCACCCATTCTTAAAGAGTAACTGGGAAAAATCTGACAAGTAATATTATATTTTGCTGAGAAAGCAAAAGTTTCCAGGACTCTATGAAGCAAGTCAGACAGAAATATCGTCTGAATATTTTCTAAAAAGAAATGATACAAATGCGCTTACTTACAAAACAGAAACAGATTCACAGACCTAGAGAGTGAATTTATGGTTACCATGGAGGAAGGCAGGGCAGAGGCAGTCAGGAAGTTTGGGATGGACATGTACAAACACTTCTATACCTAAAATGGATAACCAGCAAGCAAGGACCTGCTGCATAGCACAGGGAATTCTGCTCAATGTTATGTAGCAGCCTGGATGGGAGGGGAGTTTGGGGAAGAATGGATACAGATATGTGTGTGGCTGAGACTGAAACTATCAGCTATATCCCAATACAAAATGAAAAATTAAAAAAAATGTTTCAGGAGTCTATCTCTAGACGTGGTCACTGCATACTGCGGGGTGTTTGATAGAACCCTAGACAATGAACCCATCCTCTTCTCCCCGGGAAATGGGCTCTGGCTCTGAAAAATGGACATCCATTTTGCCCTTGATTTCACCTACTTTAGTGGGAAAACAATTCATTTAAAGCAGATTGACAAAATTCTTCCCTTAGTTAGAGAATATTTCACAAGACAATTCTGGGAAGATAAATCTTTTCATGTTTTAAGGGGAGTTTATAGAGTTTTATGCATTCCATAGTTTCTCTTTGAAGCAAATCATTTACTGGCAAATTCGTAATCACTGGGATATATTTTAAGCTATCTATATTTAATGATTCCTTTCATTGTGGCTCAAATTCATTTTATTGACTTAATTTGGCATCTCCGTATTATGATCTAATATATTAATACTTTGTTGTGACAGTAGATAATGGTAACCTATAAAGCTTTATGTTACTTGAAACCCTGGCCCAACATTTTGGGAAAATGGAAACAGTAATATGCAGACACAATCAATGATTTAGTTGTATAAAATGGCTATTCAAATAATTGATATTTTTTAATATTACAAAACCTGAAAATCTCAGACCTGAACAATATCTTTAAGATCATTTGATAGCTCTAACATAAAGAGATCTAAGACTCTTCTTTAGGTGAGGTTACAAAAGTTCAGAGCCAAAGTGATTCACCCAAGGTCATGCTGGTAGTTTTACTCTCTACATGAATAAGAGTGACTTCATTTATCAGCTGATGGACAATCAAGTGTGATGAATCAGATTCTGATATTATTGCCCAGTGGTTAGCAATCGACAGTCTGGGTTTCAATTCTTCTCCATGGCTTTGTGCAATTTATTTTTAACTATTCAATGCTTCAGTTTCCTTCTCTGTAAAACATGGTGGACAATACTACCTATCTCATTGGGTTTATGTCAAAACGATCTGGAAACTAGTGTAAATCTTTTTTTTTTTTCCTATCTTGTCTTTTGAATCGGTGAGTCAGAAGACACATTTATAGGTCCAAAGAGGGCATTTCAGTGATTTAAGAAATAAAGGTCACATTTCCATCAGCAGTGTGACTGCTCCCTGTATGACGTGTGCGTGCTGTGGTAAGTCATTTCAGTCATGTCTGACGCTGCAAGAACCTGTGGACAATAGCCAGTGAGTCTCCTCTGCCCATGGGATTCTGCAGGCAAGAACACTGGAGTGGATTGTCACTCCCTTCTCCAGGGGATCTTCTTGAACCAGGGATTGAACCCATGTCACTTACGTCTCTTGCATATATGCAGTGTAGAGTGTACAATTCGGAGAAGGCAATGGCAGCCCATTCCAGGGTTCTTGCCTGGAGAATCCCCGGGACGTGGGAGCCTGGCGGGCTTGCCGTCTATGGGGTCACACAGAGTCGGACACGACTGAAGCGACTTAGCAGCAGCAGCAGCAGCAGAGTGTACAATTACCGTCTTGTAGCATGTTTGGCTCAGATGGTAAAGAATCCACCTGCAATGCGGGAGACCTGGGTTTGATCCCTGGATTGGGAAGATCCCCTGGAGGAGGGCATGGCAACCCGCTTCAGGATTCTTGCCTGGAGAATCCCATGGACAGAGAAGCCTAGTGGACTACAGTCCATGGAGTCGCAAACGGTTGGACGCGACTGACTAATCACAGCACAGCATTTCTCTGGGGGCGTCCCAGGCGGCACTAGTGGTAAAGACTCCGCCTACCAGTGCAGGAGACGTAAGAGATGTGAGTTAAACCCCTGGGTCAGGAAGATCCCCTGGAGAAGGACATGGCGACTCACTGCAGTGTTCTTGCCTGGAGAATCCCACGGACAGAGGAGCCTGGTGGACCGCAGTCCACGAAATCACAGAGTCAGACACGACTGAGCATCTGGGCACACAGCATTGTAATGACTCTTTGCTTTTCTTCTATTGTGTTCATAGATACTGTGATCAGGGCACCTTTATCACAGCTAATTTATTAGTCAAATTATATAGTGTCCCTCTAGAAATAAAGTTTCACACATTAAAAACATCTTGAGATACATACGGTCAGTTATGAATGATATCTAACTGAAAGAGAAACAGAGATAGCTCTTTTCCCAGCCTCCACCCCCTCCCTTTTCTAACAACTGAAATAATTGATCCCAGAAGTCTCTGCCCTGTGAAGCCTGGGCTGTCATCCTTTGATGTGTCTCTCACGTGGTAAGATCAAATAGTTCCCATAATCACATTTGGTAATTTTGGAGTCATTATTTTTGTTGTTAAGATTTTCTGTGCTCAAAAAAAAATATTCTAGGTCAGCAAGTCATTACGTAATGAAAAAAAGTAACAGTGTGATTAAAGTAGGGATGGAATGAAAAGGTGTTAAATTACCTTTGGTTCTGGATATTGTGAGCCTAAATGCACAGTCTTGGGAACATAAGTTGAAAATGATCACTTCACGTGTGCATTAAAGAATCTAATTTACAAACTGCATGTAATTGAAGTGGATAATCTTAGTGGTCATGCTGATGTTTAGAAAACAAAGGTGTTAAGGAACTGCTCTAATATTCACTTGACAGAGTTCATAAAAATATAAGAAATGCACTTGATCTCGGGATGGCTTGTGACACAGATTTTCGGTGCTGTCTTGAAACTCCGTGCTGATGGCATTTCCAGGTGTTTAAGGTTTTATCTTTGAATTATGTAAGTGCCACACAAAAGGAAGAGCTTGCAATTAAACATGATAGTGTTTGCAAGTGTGGCTCGATAATTTTAGGCTATTTAAGCATTAGTTGATTTGCATGTCGCCTTTGAATTCCTTGGGGAGGTCCCCAGCAGTCGCTTGCAGTCATGCATGTTACCGCGGAATGTATTCTGTTCAGCAGATTTTCAGTGCAGCCCCACCTGAAGGCAGGTGACTGAAGTAGATGACGTTTCTCTGGTTCTCAATGGCCTGTGGATCACAAGATGCCACTGACATTGCAGTCACAGTCCATCTTCTGTGGCAGTTACTGAAACAAACTGCTAGATAGACGGCCAAATGGACTGAAGCAAAACATTCATTAGCATCCGATTTACTCATTCGTGTGGCTGGACAGTACTGCATACCCTATAATCATTCCTTTTGGTCCCTGGTGAATAAAAGTAAAGGATTTTCCCTCTGACCCACTTTATTTCACATCTAATAGATAGATGTCCTGATAATGAATATGCCCTAATTACTTAGATCTGGGTTCTTCTTGTGGAGCAAGAGGAGAGAAAAATAGATCTTTTTTCCCCTTAGTTGTAAGGTGACACTTAGGGAAACAAACTGTTGGCAACTTTGAGTAATGCAAACTGTTTCTGTGAGGGGGACCTTAGCAGTCTCTAGAAAATTTTATGGTAATGGGATTAAAATCCAGCAAATTTATACTCTTCAACCAGCATTTTAACTTCTAGGAGTTCATCCAAAGGATGAATTATGTATATACGTAAAAATTTAACCACAAACATGTTCATGGCAGTGTTATTTTTAATAGAGAAAAATGGAAGAAAAACTAAATGTCTACTAAGTTCACTTCCATTACTTTGCCAACAAAAGTCTGTAGTCAAAGCTATGGTGTTTCCAGTACTCATGTGTGGGTGTGAGAATTGGACTATAAAGAAAGCTGAGTGCTAAAGAATTGATGATTTTGAACTGCGGTGCAGGAGAAGACTCTTGAGAGTCCCTTGGACTGCAAGATAATCAAACCAGTCAATCCTAAAGGAAATCAACCCTGAATATTCTTTTGAAGGACTGATGTTAAAACTCCAATAATTTGGCCAACTGATGCAAAGAACTGACTCACTAGAAAAGACCCTGATGCTGGGAAAGTTTGAAGGCAGGAGAAAGGAATGACAGAGGACGAAATGATTGGATGGCATCACCAACTCAATGGACATGAGTTTGAGCAAACTCTGGGAGATAGTGAATGACAGAGTAGCGATTGAACAAATAAAAAAGTCATGTAGTCCATGGGGGTCACATGACTGAATGATTGAACAAATAAAAATTTAAGCACGAACATGTTTGCGGTAGTGTTATTTTTAATACAGAAAAGTGGAGGAAAAACTAAATGTCTACTAAGTTCACTTATTCTTTTAAAAATAGATATTAAGCCATTGCTCTGATCCATTCACTATTCTAGTTGCTAAACAATGATAACTGGATCAAATAATAATGATATTTCATGGAAAGCCATGCAGCTGTCAACAATAGTGTAGGATAACAATCATATGACAAGATGCAGACAATGTATTCACAAAAAAGTAAATCATACACAGGGATGTGCCTTTGGATGTTCATATTTTTCAAATATACTATAATGCATGCATGTGTACATGCATGCCAAGTTGCTTTGGTTGTGTTTGACTCTTTGCGACCCTATGGACCATATCCTTCCAGGCTCCTCTGTCCATGGGATTCTCCAGGCAAGAATACTTTACTGGCTTGCCATTCCCTCCTCCAGGAGATCTTCCAGGCCCAGGGGTTGAACCTGCGTCTCTTAAGTGTCCTGCATTGGCAGGTAAGTTCTTTATCTCTAGCACCACCAGGGAAGCCCTAGTAAATGCATTTAAGTTTTCTACTAAGAGAAACAAAATAATAGACTTTATTTCCATACAACTCACGAACAAATCTGTCAATCTGAACAATCAGGTGTATGTCAGTTGATGATGATGGGTCTTCTAGAGGAAAGGACTGCTTCAAGAAGTATTTGTTGAGCTCCTACTGTGATCTGCTTTGTGCAGGGTACAGGGAAGCAATGGTGTTACCTTCCAGGAGCTTTAGGCATGGCCAGTCACTCAGAGATGAGAGTGCTTGCTGACTGCTTTAGACTCTAAAGATTTATCCAGAGACACCATCACATGCCTGGTCTCTAAGGCAAAGGGTGGCATACTGCCCCACCCCCTTTCACCAAAAACATCTGACTGTCCTGGTATCACACGATTACCTGGGGACATCTTCTCTGTTTTCCTTCCCTCTACTTGGATTTGCTTGCATGGTTGTAAACATTTCCGTGCTGTGGAGTTGTTCCGAACTATGCTTTTCCCAAGGTTCCAGACGCGGATAACTTTGGTTGCCGTGCAAGTTGCTCTTAGAAGAGCCGTGGCGGATGTTGACAGCATCTTTTGGTGGTAGTAAAAGGGAGCTAGCAATGGGCTAGGGAAAAGAAAAGAGCCCAGGCTTGGTCTTTGAGGGGCTGGCAATCACAAGTTAAGAACCAAGCTCTAGGTCATTCAGTCTGTGTTCAGATAGGCACCACCAGATACAAAAATGGAAAGGGTCCAAGCTGGGGGAAGCTCACCAGGGCTTAACTTTGGATGTTTGGGTGATGAGAGTCAAGGTCATTCTGCAGCATACGAGTTTATCTAAAGTTTGCCTTCCTAATGGCTAATATTCCATTGCATATGTGTACCACGTCCTCTTTATACATTCCTCTGTTGATGGACATTTAGGTTGCTTCCACGTTCTGGCCGTAGTAAATGAACAGTGGGGTGAATGTATCTTTTTGACTTGTGTTCTCTGGGTATATGCCCAGGGGTGGGAGGGGGTATGTACACCTATAGATCATTCACTTTGTTGTACACCAGAAACTAACACAACTATACTCCAATAAAAGTTTTGTAAAGTAACTATACTCTAATAAAAGTTTTAAAAAAACATTAAAAAAATGTGCCTTTCTAAAAGGACAAGGGAGATTGGAAGCAAGAAGATAGCAGTGGAAGAGCCCAGTTCCACTCATCGCTGCATATGACAATGGAGAGTCACCAGGAAAGTTATATTTAATAAATAATTGAATTTGTCTGGATTCTCTGACATTTTCTGGGATGTAAATCATCATACAGGGCTTCCCAGGTAGCTCGGGTGGTAGAGAATCTGCCTGCAAGGCAGGAGACCTGGTTTGGATCCCTGGGTCTGGAAGATCCCCTGAAGAAGGGAATGGCCACCCACTCCAGTATTCTTGCCTGAAAATCATCCTACAATCAACCTGGCAAAGAAAAAAAAATCCTTTATTGGGAACTCCAATTGAAGGGGAGTTGATTCTCTGGATTTCACGTTGCCCCTTGCAGAACACATCATATTAGGTTTCCCTTGAAACTTTCTGTTCTTGTGTGCATGCTAAGTCTCTTCAGTCGTGTCTGACTCTTTGGGACCCCCATGGACTGTAGCCCACCAGGCTCCTCTGTCCACGGGATTCTCCAGGCAAGAATACTGGAGTGGGTTGCCATTTCCTCCTCCAGGAGATCTTCCCAAGTAAGGTTGAACCTCCATCTCTTATGTCTCCTGCATTGCCAGGCTGGTTCTTTAGCGCTAGCATCACCTGGGAAGCCCTGAGTCTTTCTATAGTTTTCTGGGAAAAATATTGACCTCCAGAGTGCCAAGGGAGTGCCAGTGAATCTCTTCTCATGGAAGAGAGGGCGCTTTCTCTAATTTTGTTACTCTCATCTACTTTAGGAGGCTTCTGCTTGGCTTTCTTTTACACCCTAACCTGCTGAGTGATTGCCTCTAGCCCTCCCTGCCTACAGCCAAAAAACTGACCAATGGGTCTGAGACTTTGGAGTAAAGCAAAGAGAAACAAAAGCCAATATTCCAATGTAGGTAGGAAACATAATTAGATTAATCTACAGCCCAGTTCATGAAGAAAGCTAATTATGAATCAGATGTAAGGTTTTTAGAAAATTTTTATGTGACTTACACTTTCTGTACCTGGTGCTTGTAATAAGGCATATATGCACATGTGCGTGTGTACGCGCGCACACACACACACACACAGGTCTAGCAACTGGGCTCTACTAGGATCTATGCTTTTACTTTAGATTTAAACTTGACTCCAATTTTGGAAGGCTTGGGGGTATTAAATTATTAAGCTCTGACTGCCATGACTCTAGAGTTGGAAGCTTATTGCGCGCAATTAGAGTAACCATTAGGAGGACTTCGTTTGTATGTAGACAAAATAAGGTATAAAGTTGAGCAATGGCTGATGAATTTGATCAATTGAGACAGTCCCCTGGAATAATTTAGGCTGAAGCATAAGTTTTTTCATTAATTAAAGATTTTCAAGAGTTTGGATTTTCTGAATAATTGCTTTACCTGTCTTCTGTGTCTGCATAAATACCACTTCAAGTTACATACAACTTGAAAGTTCCTCTATAGATTGCATTTACACTTACGAATCTGGTAGACATGTAAAGACCAACTTTTTTTTTTTTTTCATGTGAAAAGTTATCCAAGTCACACAGCACACTGATTTACATTTTCAAGTACAGGGCAAGAAACTGAATTTCTGTAATTATTTTCCAGCTCAAACCTACAAAAACCAAAGAAAGAAAAGTCTCCTGGCTTTTCAATGCTCATCATAGTGTGCAACATCAAGTCCATACTCTCCATCATTTCTTTTGGCCAGTCTTGGACTTTCCACTGGTTATAATTATCTGCTTTCTACTTTGTTGCCAGGAAGATGCCAGTTCAGGTCATTTCCTTTTTTGCTGCTTTAAAATTGAGATCCTGATTGTGCTCCTTCTAGGGCTGGAAGGTTCTGTCCTGCCAATAATCCTGCAAGCCTAGCCCCGTTACTTGATTTTATTCTCTGTAATACCATTGACCTTTCCAGACCTGTGGACATAGTTTGCAACTTGAGTTGTGTGGCCTCGCAGTGCCTGCTGCCCTCAACATGCTTCTCCCTCCAGGCTGGCCTCCCTGATACCAGCATTTGTTTGATATGTGCCCCCAACACATTGCCTGGGCACCCTTCTTGCCTTTCCCTTGGGGGAGGGGGAGGCAATCTTCCTACCCATAAATCTCAGCTCTGCAATTTCATCTTTTATCATCTCATAGTCTGTCCTGTATGAATTTGTCACAAGTGGGAAATGTGTAAATTTTTTTCTCTTGATACCTTTGAAGTTCCTGATAAAGCAACCCAAGATGGCACAATTTTATCCATTCTTATGTCCCACTAAAATAGGTCATATAAAGTAGCCAGCAACAATAGGACTTGGAAGGAAGAAGACCAGACTGGTTGGTTTTGGTGTGAAGTAAGGAATGGAAGAAAGGCTGAGTGAAATGTGTTACTTAGATGTATCAGCTTTCTAAGGCTGTGATGATGCTGTGTAACAAACAACAGCTAAATTATAGTTGATTCAGTGAGAATCAGAAATAAACACCGAGTCTTGCTTTATTGGTGGCTAGTTGTCTTTAATGCCTTCACCTGGACCCTTTCACAGTCGGGGCCTCAGCTGGGGTAGCTGAGACGTGTGTCTGCTTTATTTGTCTTCCTCTTCAGCAGGGCAGCCAAGGCATGCTATCAAGGTGGAGGCAAAAGAGCCCTAGAGGAAGCCAGAATGTGCATGTCTCTGCTCACATCACATTTGTTGCAGTCCCAGTGGCCAAAGTGAGCCACAAGGCCAAGTCAGTCGTCCGTGCAGAAAAGTACTACCAAGGGTATGTGTGCAATAATGGGGCCATGAATACGATCTACGCTAGATAAGGCAAGTGTGCAAGGGTGCCTCAGTGGATGTCTTCATCTACCAGCAAGGGGGCTGGGAAGAGGCAGTGATCAGATGCTAAAAGGAATTGTGCAGTCTTTCAACAGGGTTCCCCAAACCAAATCATTTGATTATTTATCATAGTCTCCCAGAATTACGTTTTTCACCGTAGACAACAGACATACATAGATTTTGACAGAAGTTTCCATTAAGAAGGAAAATCCATGAATAGTTTTATCTTTATTAAAAAAATATGGTATTCTTAAAATTCAGGCAAATGTTTTCCATTATTGACATAGCACTCTGAAGTTTTGCAAAAATAGCAATAAACGTTTACTCTTAAGAGTTCTGTTAAAAGTAATAGTTGTCTTTTACACCCGTTGGTCTTGGGCATTGTTCTGTTTAGAAATTCAACCCAACTGAGTAAGTTTGACTAAAACCAGCATCGGGTGCCTCTGCATTCTGGCAATCTGTCACCAAGGCCACATTCCATTTGCTACCAACGCGTGACTGGTTCTAAGCCAGTTATGCGTGTGGTTTCAAAGCCTCATCTTCCTTCCAGGAGCTACTCATCTTTCTTCTCCTGTTCTCCCAGCAGCCTCCTAGGGTTTCCTTAAAGTCCCTTAACCTTCCTTTCCTGAATATTCCACCACCGTTCCCTTTCTTAGGAAAGTTCCACTTTCTTCAAGGCAAGGTATTTTGTCCAGAATGTTACTTCACCATTTTCTCACTCCAGTATTTTCTAGTCTGTCACCTACTCTCACATTCCTGAAAGCTTGTGCTTTTGTTAAGCTGCTAATGAGTAAAATAGCTACCACATGCAGTAACGTTTAAGAGAAGGCTTGTAATGATTCACAATGGCTTAACTTATTTTGGGTTTTATGGTACTACTGAAGAGAAGACTAGTATTTGGGTTGACTAGTATTTATATATATGTTTCTAATTTTTAAGTATTATGTATCAATTTTAGACACTTAAAAGATGAAAAAAACTATAGATAATAAAACCACTCATACTCTATCTTTAAACTAGGGATCAATTACTCAATTTTTTTCTCATTTAAGCCCTTACATGTGTGTGTATGTGCATTTGTGATCTTTCAATGTATTAGTAAGTGTTCTCCAGAGAAACAGAACCAATAGGATGGCCTATCTATCTATCATCTATTTATCTCTTATCTATTTTTTATGGAGAGAGAGAGAGAAAGAGAAAGATTTTTTTTTTTAGAGGAATTTACTCATGTGATTACAGGGACTGGCAAGTCTGAAATCTGTATAGCAGGCCAGCAGGCTGCAAGATTAGGGAAAGTTGATATTTCTCTCTGGAGTCTGAAATCTGCAGAATTGCTATGTTGTAAGTTTCAAGCAAAATTGCTTTTTTGGGGAACCTCAGTCTTTGCTTTTAAGGTCTTCAACCAACTGGAGTAGGCCCACCCACAGTATGGAGGGTATTCTGCTATAGTCACAGTCTACTGAATTAAGTGCTAATTACATCTAAGAACACATTCCCAGCAACACCTGGACTGGTGTTTGATCAATTGGACACCAGAGCCTAGCCAAGTTGACACATGGAATTAACATGACATTCCTCATAATCTGGTTTTACTATTCTAAATAAATGTCAATAGCCACCCTTGTAAATAGGTCTCTGTTTACATCTTTGATGTGTTCACTAAAATTTACAAAAAAGGGAATTACTAGTTCACTTATCAAAAACACGTCTTCTCCTAACTGTGATGTTACTGGGGCATCCGACATACTTTCTCCCGTAGACACGGGTTTCAGCTCACGGGCTTTTCACTGTCTTGCTCTCTCTTTAGCCATTCTCTGCAGTCATTGGTGGAAAAGCACTGAATCACGGAACACAGGGCATTCAAGGATGGACAGCCAGAGGCCAACTGTCTGAGAATGAGTTGATACAATGTCAATACTTTGATGATAGAGGCTATTTTCAGAATCTGGGGTTTATTTTATAGCCTCGGAGAGCAAAACCTTGGTACCAGCTACTGTGATTTATAGGCATGACTTGACTTGTCCCTCACAACAGTTATTTAGGTAGACACTATTATTATATTGGGCCTCCCTGGTAGCTCAGATTGTAAAAAATCTGCCTGCAATGCGGGAGACCTGGGTTTGATCCCAGGGAAAGATTCCCTGGAGGAGGGCATGGAAATCCCCTCCAGTTTTCTTGCCTGGAGAATCCCCATGGACAGAGGAGCCTGGCAGGCTACAGTCCATGGGGTCGCAAAGAGCTGGTCATGACTGAGGGACTAAGCACGCACTATTACAGGTAGAGAAACCGGAGCGTGAAGAAGAGCAACCTGGCTGTTGGGTATGAGTTTACTGGTCCAAGCTATAATGTGATGCCATTATTCTTTCTATTGCCAGAAAGTAGAGAGAAGGTGGTGAAACCAGCTTTGGCTAAACTTTCGGGAGCTGGAGATACCTGAGGTTGAACATTTTCACTTCATTATGGAGTTACAGATGGATAAGTAAGATGTAGAGTTGTTGTGGCGAAAGAGCCCAGGGGTCTTAGGAAGTGTGCATTCTGGTCGTTTATTACATATTTAGACATTATCTTATTATCTCATTGAGCAAAAACCTAAAGAAGTTTCTAACTGAAAGACCAAAAGAATACAGTTGCCATAATAGAAATTAATAATGGCAAATGCCAAGCTTATGAGTGGGTGTTTGAGTTTCTGTGTGTGTGTGTGTGTGCATGCAAGCTATGCCTTTGAAGGAAGATCATGATAGCATAAAGAGGAGATTATAGAATTTATTAGCTTATTATCTCAGGAAGAGACCTTGAAGGTTATCTAATACCTCCCCTTCAATTTCCAGTTGCAGAAAGTGCGCCTACAGAGACGGAGTGCTCAAGGACTTCCCGTCAGTTCCACCCACTATTACACTGATATAAAACAGTAAATTCACACTGAGAGTATGAGTTCAGTGAACATATATCTTTGACTTTTTTCTGGATGGTGTCACTTTAAAATTTACTTTATTGTTGATTCCAAATCTAGTGATGTGTTCTAGACACTCCTATATCAGGACTCAAACTGCATCTCTCATACCATATTTCACTCTCAGAAGTGGTATGAAAGTTTCTAGTGAGACTATTTATTGCAACAGCTTTTGGTATGGAAAATATGTTCACCTTAATCATGATTGAATGAGTTTGTTTCCCCGCCAATGTAGAACGAAGAATCATAATTTTCTTTCTCAAGGTATTTTTGCTATTATCATGACACCTTTAATCTTGCTCCCCATGGTTTTTTCTTCTGTCTCTGTCTTTGCACTTTTTCTACTAGAGAGATTTTGCTGATCTCTATTGAATTGATGGCCAGAAATTGGGGAGATACATCAATGAGTCAGGTAGAGAAATAAAAGCTTTGAGTTACTACCGAGAAGACCGAGCTACAATGTGAGCATACTTAATTCACATGTGTGTCAGGTATTAAATCTAGAAAGAGTCACCTGGTTGATACCTACACAGCTATGAGCTCCTTCCTGACTGTGGCATGCAGGATTCAAATTTACTTTAGAAATCAGCAGTGTGTCAAATCTCTTTCAGCAAAAAGAATCAAATGTGAGAAGGCATTTTCCCTGGGGAGAACCACAGTTCTAGTGTCATATCCTTCTAGGAATGTACAGATGTTTATAGTCACTGCACACTTGATTTTGTACTAAGAACTTCTGGCTGACTTCTGCTAACTCCACTTCAGTTCAGTTCAGTTCAGTTCAGTCACTCAGTTGTGTCCAACTCTTTCTGACCCCATGGACTGCAGCATGCCAGATTTCCCTGTCTATTACCAACTCCTGGAGCTTACTCAAACTCATGTCCATTGAGTCGGTGATGCCATTCAACCATCTCATCCTCTGTCGTCCCCTTCTCCTCCCACCTTCAATCTTTCCCAGCATCAGGGTCTTTTCAAATGAGTCAGTTCTTTGCATCAGGCATTCAAAGCATTGGAGTTTCAGTTTCAGCATCAATCCTTCCAATGAATATTTAAGACTGATTTCCTTTAGGATGGACTGGTTGGATCTCCTTGCTGTCCAAGGGACTCTCAAGAGTCTTCTCCAACACCATAGTTCAAAAGCATCAATTCTTTGGCACTCAGCTTTCTTTATAGTCCAACTCTCACATCCATACATGACTACTGGAAAAACCAAAGCTTTGACTAGACAGACCTTTGTCGGCAAAGTAATGGCTCTACTTTTTAATATGTTGTCTAGGTTGGTCATAACTTTTCTTCCAAGGAGCAAGCATCTTTTAATTTCATGGCTTTGGTCACCATCTGAAGTGATTTTAGAGCCCCCAAAATTAAGTCTGTTACTGTTTCCATTGTCTCCCCATCTATTTGCCAGAAAGTGATGGGACCAGATGCCATGATCTTCGTTTTCTGAATGTTGAGTTTTAAGCCAACTTTTTCACTCTCCTCTTTCACTTTCATCAAGAGGCTCTTTAGTTCTTCTTTGCTTTCTGCCATAAGGGTGGTGTCATCTGCATATCTGAGGTTATTGATATTTCTCCTGGCAATCTTGATTCCAGCTTGTGCTTCATCCAGCCTAGCATTTCTCATGATGTACTCTGCATAGAAGTTAAATAAGCAGGCTGACAATATGCAGCCTTGAGGTACTCCTTCCCCAATTTGGGACCAGTCTGTTGTTCCATGTCCAGTTCTAACTGTTGCTTCTTGACCTGCATACAGATTTTTCAGGAGGCAGATGAGCTGGTCTGGTATTCCCATCTCTTGAAGAATTTTCCATAGTTTGTTGTGATCTACACAATCAAAGGCTTTGCCATAGTCAATAAAATAGAAGTAGATGTTTTTCTGGAACTCTCTCGCTTTTTCGATGACCCAGCAGATGTTGGCAATTTGATCTCTGATTCCTCTGCCTTTTCTAAAACCAGCTTAAACATCTGGAAGTTCACCATTCATGTACTGTTGAATCCTGGCTTGGAAAATTTTGAGCATTACTTTGCTAGCCTGTGAGATGAGTGCAATTGTGCTGTAGTTTGAACATTCTTTGGCATTGCCCTTCTTTGGAATTGGAATGAAAACTGACATTTTCCAGACTTGTGGCCACTGCTGAGTTTTCCAAACTTGCTGGCAGACTGAGTGCAGCACTTTCACAGCATCATCTTTTAGGATTTGAAATAGCTCAACTGGAATTCCATCACCTGCACTAGCTTTGTTTGTAGTGATGCTTCCTAAGGCCCACTTGACTCTGCATTCACTGTGTGGTGCTGGAGCAACTTTGAGGAGATACCCCTTGTCCAGGGGCAAAGGAGAAGGCCCAGCAAGATGGTAGGAGGAGTGAAATTGCATTTAGAATCAAACCCCATAGCCGCCAGAGACGCTCAGAGGGCTCAGACAAACCTTGTGCGCACCAAGACCCAGAGGTCCCACAGAGACTGAGATAGAACTGTGTTTGTGTGTCTCCTGTGGAGGTCCGGGTCAGCAGTGGCCTGCCACAGGGGCGGGCGCTCTGGGCGCAGCAGACCTGGATATGGCATAAGCCGTCTTGGAGGAGGTCGCCATTAACCCCACCATAGAGTCGGCAGAACTTAGAGAGGACTGGGGAAACAGACTCTTGGAGGGCACAAACAAAACCTTGTGCACACCAGGACCCAGGAGAAAGGAGCCATGACCGCACAAGAGACTGACCCAGACTTGCCCGTGAGTGTCCAGGAGTCTCTGGTGGAGGCGTGGGTGGGTGGTGGCCTGCTGCAGGGCTGGGGGCACTGAGTGTAGCAGTGCATGCATGGGACATTTTGAAGGAGGTCGCCATTACCTTCATTACCTTCACCATAGTTTGGCCTCAGGTCAAATAACGGAGGGAACAGAGCCCCGCCCATCAACAGAAAATTGGATTAAAGATTTACTGAAAAAAAAAAAAAAAAAAAAAAAAACAAAAAAAAAAAAAAAAAAAAAAGATTTACTGAGCATGGCCCTGCCCATCAGAACAAGACCCAGTTTCCCCCTCAGTCAGTCTCTCCCTTCAGGAAGCTTCCATAAGCCCTCTTATCCTTCCAGTCGTGTCCGACTCTTTGCGACCCCCATGGACGGTAGCCTACCAGGATCCACAGTCCATGGGATTTTCCAGGCAAGAATACTTGGAGTGGGCTGCCATTTCCTTCTCCAGGGGATCTTCCCAACCTAAGGATTGAACCCAGGTCTCCTGCATTGCAGACAGACGCTTTACCATCTGAGCCATTAGGGAAGCCCCATCAAAGGGCAGACAGGCTGAAAACCACAATCACAGAACACTAACCAATCTGATCGCATGGACTGCAGCCTTGTCTAACTCAGTGAAACCATGAGCCATGCCGTGTAGGGCCATCCAAGACGGACGGGTCATGGTGGAGAGTCCTGACAAAACATGGTCTACTGGAGAAGTGAATGGCAAACCACTTCAGTATTCTTGCCTTGAGAACCCCATGAATGCCACTTATGGATAGATAAACTGAGCCCCAAGATGACTGTCAGGGATGTCATGAGCTCCAAGGTAGGCTGAGGGGGCCAACAGCAGGACTACAGCACCTCACCTTCAGATTCCCTCTCTTGTCCTGTTTCCTAGAAAAGAAAGATCATCATCCATGTAGAACAGGAAGGGCAGAGGAGAGGTTGGCTGCTGCAGGAAGTGGTCAGCATAGCTTGCCTGGGATGAATGTGGCCACTGAGAGAATCCGTCACTACTATATTGAGCTCTTTCTTCATTAGAGCTAAGCCCATGCCAGGCGGTGCTCTTCCAATAACATGGTCTCAGGCTTGGAGAATAGGATTTCCTACAAGAGGGAGAGATTTGTAATCAAGGAAATCATTTATCTTTCTTCTGCCCTAGAAACCCTGTGCCGTTTAGTTACAGGACTGGTAGTTTATCTTGGGCAGTTCTCATTCCTTCTTCACAGAACAGCTTAATCCGGGATCATTTTCACAACTTCCAGGCTGTGGCAGGCTCTTGAGATTTTGCACAACGGGCTTAAGCTTACTATGTGAATGAAATTTCTTGGCTGATGCCCTATTAATGAGACCCGGTGGCGTCAGGCTCCTAAACCACTAAAGGTAATCATCACATTTCTCTTGTTCCTACAAGAACAGTCAGCTAATCCTGCCCGCTGTAAATTAAGCAGACAGGGAAGATCATATATCTTATCACATGGAAGGGAAACTATAACATGGACTGCAATGGCGGAAGCGGAGAGCAAGGGGTCGAGGTTACCATTCCACAGGGGAGGTGGGATGCTTGGAAGATGAGGCAGCCCATTGCCCCAGTGCCGTTCCTGTTATCAGAATCATCTTTCTATCAATGATTGATGGGAGGATGAATGAGGTCAAAGTCAATAAGCAGAACCTTAGGTGGGTCGGTTTGCAGCTCTGATGTCACCCAGCTGGTCATAAATGGTGTCATCTGAGGCGGTGGAGAGCCCAGACCGTGGACATGAATGGACCTATGAAAAACCAGCATTAGCATTAAAAAAGCAATTGAGAACAACTGTGTTTAGTGAAAACTGCTCTGATAGAGGAAACATTTATGCAAAACAAAACTAAAACACCCACATTCTGTTTTGATATTTAGTAGAACCTGTAATGATAGAGAAATGATGTCCTCAACAGTCAACAGTCCTGGTTTTTATTGACTAATCTGCCCTTTTGGTGTCCTGATGTTGAATAAGTCTTTTGACTTCTCAGAGCCTCCATCTTTTCAGCTGAAATGTGGGAACAATTAAACAAGATAAGTGCATGGAAATCACTTTGTGCACTGTTTTTCCTTGTCCATAGAAGCTCTTAAATACCTAGCTTACAGGGCTCTTAGGGGGATTGAATGAACTGCTATATATTAAAGTGTTTTACAAATGTAAATCCGCACACATATGTAAACCATTAATGTTGCTGCCTCCTCTTTGTATGTGTGTGCCCATGTGCAGGTGTGTGCATACATATGCATGAGGGAGGCAGTTCGCACGGCTGTGTGTATTTGTCTACTTCATTTCTGCTTCTATGCGGGAGCGCTTAATGCAATGTGAAAAAGCAAGCAATGCCATATCTAATATTTTTAAATAATCAATTCCATTTAAACCACAGAGTCACAGGAGAATTACATCAGCCTCCCGGAGGCTGCAATGTGGCTCTGGGTGAGATTGGATCTGCCACTCTCAACCTCCAAGCTGAGTGAATGTTCGCATGTGTTTTAATGGGTTTCCATGGTGGGGTTGACCTTTCCAGTACATAGGTGAGCTGACTTGAGTTCCTGGATCTGAAACCTTCTGAGGCACGCATGGCCCGGAGGGTAAAAGGTATTTTCTAATCAATAACACTTCAAGTCAGTGAAAACCTACATAAGCTCAATTTTGCAAAATCTTATAACACTTTGTGACAAAGTCATTTATGAATGTTCTTTAGCATTTAAAAGGCTCTTTGTATACTCTGTCAGAATTCCAAGCAATGAATTTTGCTTGATTTTTAAAGGGGAGAAAAGTCTTCCATTTAATTTTTAAAGGAGTGCATGAATACATTTCATTCGGCTTTACTTGGCAACATCTGTTGTTTATTTCAGAGTTGGAATCATGAAATGTTAGATCCACCCAGGGCCTCAGAGGCTTTTTGAGCCCAGTGGTTTTTGAACTGGGCTTTGCAGAGCCCTCAGCATCTATGGAGGTGCCTCTGGGGTCCCCAGAGTGGGGGACAGAGCTGTTTACTGATTGGCAGCTCTCCAAGAACCCCAGCCCCTTCAACCAAGGCAGCATCATTTTTAAATGATTCACAAATTATGGCTCATTATATAATTTTATTTTAAAATCTTTGTTTCATTTAGAAAGTTGGAAAACCACCAATTTACTCTAAATCTTTCATTTCACAATTAAGGACTCAAGACTTCAAGAGAGGTACTTTTTTTAAGATCACACATTTACTAGATAGATGGGTAGAGTCCAAGTCTAGTGAATTTAATTCAGGACTCTCTCAGCTAGGTGAGAGAAAGAATTGGGGGAAGATGAAACGCTGCTTATCTTTCTTTTAAGGGTAGAGAAAGTCCCGATGGATGGATGCTTCTACATGCTGTAATGATTCACTCATTTATTCATTCATCTGGCAAACGTCTGTGGTCCCAGAGGGTCTTAGGAAATAAGAAAACCCTGATTCTGATTTTGAGGAACCGGTAGTGTCAAGAGACAATTATAAAACAGTTTCTTATTATGTACTTGACAAGGAGCTGATCAATACTGCTGATCAACACTCGCAACATGCTTCAAGATCAACACTAAGTTTAAGGGTGTTTAAATGTTGAGACATTTTGCTACCACGAGGCAGAGTCATTCACCTTCGGCATCTTGCTGTCCCCAAGGAGAGAAGAGACCTTGACAAGTTTAGGGCCTGGAAAGGGAGACTGACGGGCTGAAGTCCAGCGGGGAAGGCAGGGAGAGGCCACGGGGGGCGAAGGGCGGGGGTAGGACAGATCCCATGTCACTTTGTAAGACTCAGTGAGGTGTCTTGATCTAATTTTATAAACCACAGAGAACAAATGAAAGGTCATGAACAAGGGAGTGAGATGGTTTCTCTTTTAAAACAAGGTCTGTTTAGCCGCTTGTATGGAGGACACATTATGGCTGCAATGGAAACTGTGGTTGGCGTTGTTTAGTCTCTAAGTTGTGTCCAACTCTTTTGCAACCGCATGGACTGTAGCCCGCCAGGCTCTGCTGTCCATGGGACTTTCCAGGCAAGGATACTGGAGTGGGTTGCCATTTCCTTCTCCAGGGGACTTCTTGACCCAGGGACTGAACCTGTGTCTCCCGCATTGCAGGTGGATTCTTTACTGCTGAGTCACCGGGGACGCCCACAGAGGAACTAGGACCTAGTAAAGTGGATCTTACAATAGAGAAGGTAAGGAGCGGCCTGGTGTATGCAGTGGTTGGGTGTAAGTCAGGGAAGATAGACAGACGCAGGATAAAATTCGAAATAAAAGCAGTAAGACTTGATAATTATTAAATATGCAAAGGGAGGAATCAAAGGTAGATTGGAGTTGCTTGGTTAGAGCAACTGGGTGATTGGTTGCATCTTGAGACTTGGCAAATAACTTGGGGAAATACTTCAGGGTTGATTTCCTTTAGAGTTGACTGGTTTGATCTCCTTGCAGTCCAAGGGGCTCTCAAGAGTCTTCTCCAACACCACAATTTGAAAGCATGATAATGGGTACAATAATTCAAAGAAGCTATAAGAGAGAACTACCATTTTTGAAGGAGCACTGATTGAGTCCATAGTTTTCTAGCATATGGTGTATAGATTTCACCAGGTGTTAGGAAATTCAATAGAATGTATATATACAGATTTCACTCTATATTCTTTCTCTTCAGTCCTAAGTAGTTTTCGCTTTAGTATACATGAATTTTGAGATGGGATTTGCTGATGAAAGTAATTTGAAAACAAAGCAATCAGGTGCTATGTGTTTCAGAAGAATACTAGAACAGCTGAAAGTATGTACAAGTGGAGGATGTACACACCCTGGAATAACCAAAAGGAAGCTGGAGGCGGAGGATGGGAGGATGACCCTGAAGTTGTCGGTAGGAGGAAGAAACGGGTAGATGTGGATGAACTATTGACTTGATTTGGGTTGAGACCTCTGTTCCATGATGACGTTCAATGTCATGGAGTCATAAGTACCAGTTCTGGGTAGCTTCAATAAAAGTAACGCTCCATCCCTACCCTCTCAATTTTTCTATCTCAGGCATCCAAATGACTTTTGTACTTGAGACTATATTAGAATACAGGAAATAGAAGAAATAGCTCTGAACATCCAAATTCAGTCAGGCATTGGAAATTTGGGTGGAGTGTTAGGGAAAAATATCCATGCCATCATTAGTTATCCAGAGTAAGAGTCAAATGGACAGAAAATATATTATTAGAGTTATCAAAGACTGAAACATTTCTAGGAAATAAAGACAGACGCACCTAAAAGGAAATTCTAGGCAACTGTTGTTCAGTTGCTAAGTCATGTCCAACTCTTTGCAACCCCATCGACAGCATGCCAGGCTCCTCTGTCTTTCATCGTCTTCAGGAGTTTGCTCAGATTCGTGTCCACTGAGTATGGTGATGCTATGCCATCATCTCATCCTCTGACGCCCCTGTATTTGTTCATTAATACTTTTAAAGAACATTCAGTTAATAGAATGCATGTGCTCAGTGCTATAGTTTGCACAGAGTGTATTGCGGTGATCAAACCCAGCAAGCTCTCTGTCCCCATGGATGCTGGGGATGTTGATTAAATCAACTGATACATGTTATGTACACATTGTAACTTGTGATAATGTTATGATGGATCAAAATAGAGGACTAAGAGGAAATACTTTGGGGATCTGTTTCAGATTGGAGGATTCAGGGGAGAAGGGCCGTTTGAGATAAGAGCTGCCACACTTGGGCTTCTGTGTGGGCTGTGCTCCTGCCTCCTTACAGCTGCGCGTGGAGTGTGTGAGGATATAGAAGAAGGGGATCAGAGAGCTCCTTCCTTTGGCCTCTCTTGTCATCAACCGACCACTGCATCAGCTCTGGAATCATCTCCAAGGAAATCCCTCTGTTGGAGGCACACAAACAGAGCTTGTTGGGAGCTGCACCCCACAGACCTACAAGGCTGGGCTTACTCAGCTTCAAGACCATAGAGCTGGGAGTCAGCAGCAGAGACATCAGTGGTCTCGTGGATGGGGAAGCTTACGTGTCTGATGCAAGGTCCTGGAGCGGCACCCCACCATGTGTGGTGGATAGCGGGGGGCAGCACGGGGAGGAGGTCTTCAGTCCAGGGAGGAAGGGGAGGTTACCAGTTAGAGGGGAACTGATGTCAGGTGGGCTCATCAGTTACCAGGGAAACCAGCAGAGGGTCCCCCTCACTGCCCCTTTGATAAGATATCATGGACGTGCTGTGATCTAAAGATTAGGACAGCCATTAACTGGGGCAAGGGGCAAGGATGTAGGAAGGTCAGTCATGAGAGTGGGGTGTAGTCAAGCAGGCCCTGGTGGGGCAGGGAATATGCAGAGAGCAAGAGAATAGCCATCGTGAGTGTCCAGACCCTATAAGCTCCTGGCACACAGCAGTGCTCAGTGAGGATGACCGAGGGTGTGTTGGGTTGGCCGTAAGATGTTATGGAAAAACCCAAACAAACATTTTGGCCAACCCAGTAAGCAAGCCAATGAGTGAACGAATGGCTACTCTTCAAGGAACTGATGTTTGAACAAGCCCGGTGGCCTGGAAGGGGAGCCAGGACCTGGGATTGGGGTAACCCTCTTCCAAGCACACGTTAGCACCTAATAACACACTATCAACACAACTCCTCTTAATAATTTACCAGATCGTCTCGTTTTCACATGCAGAAAGTAGAAAGAGACCTGCTGGGGTTCCCTCGTGGCCACTAGCCCACCAGTACCACAACCAGCTACCAGAAATATCACCTGGTCGTGACAATCAGCAGGGTCTCGCCAGTTTGTTACTGTCTACTGGCTGGTAACTTGAAACGCTTTCTGAATCCCTTCATGCCAATTTTTGCATATCTGTAAAGTTAACATGCATTTTTTTGTTTTGTTTTTCCTAAATCACAAAGGAGAAAAGTCATGTAGATTCAGCTGTTACTTGGGAGTAATATGATTTTCTTGTTTAACATACTGGCCCTTTCCAGCACTTCCAATAGAGGCAATTTTTCAATGAAAACATAATTTTCCAATATGTTTGTTCAGAATAGGCTGAGACAAGTATTCCTGTGAGGTGCACAAACTTCTATATTTTCATATTCCTAAAAACTCTCTGACCTCCTTATCCCCCCCCAGCAGGAATTACTTTTCCTCTGAGTTTTCAGACATTGCTAGCATGTTTTATTTACCTTTTTTTTTTTTTCCATAATGACTTTAGTGTGTGAGTCATGCATCAAACTTAATCGGGGTGGGAGGGGGCAGAAAATGGGCCCAAACTGAAAAACACATAGGAACGGAATGATCTGACCTCACTAATGATGAGGAGGAGTTCAGGGCAGGTGTCTTCCTGTCGTTAACGGCAACCCTCCCGAGAACCTGAGTGCGCTGCCAGTTGCAATGTGTTTCTACTCAAAAGATAGTTGATGTAAAGTGAAAACACCCCAAGCACAGCTCAGCACTCGTGCTAGCATTTATTCTGTTGGCTGTTTATAATCACCTCCATGTCGAGATAGTGTATGTTGTGTTTGATGCTGGGGTAGGCGGTTTAACTGGCCTCTGTAGAGTTTCAGCTAGCAGGGGAGGAGGAAAGCAAATCCAGTCTGAGCAGCAATACTCATCTGGATGGAATTCTGAGTATTCTCTTTCCTGGGATCAAAGCAACTCTGGCTTGGAAATTAAAACACACCCGCATGTACATGGACACGTAAACACAAAAACAAACATCTCATAAAAGAAAAAGGTCTGATAATGGAAGCCAGCTGAATTCCTTTAATAGAGGATGAAAAAGCCTGCAATGAGAAAGATCCATCTTTCCCCCAGGTCAGCTATTTTTGTGGTACTAATAGTCAGGAGAAAAGCCCAGGTCCCCATGAGCGGGGACATTTCACCTAAATGACCTTTCAATATCGTGATGGTGGTTGCCCCACTGAGTATGGACTGTGGGTCTCTGGGGACTGCCCAGGGAAAACCCAGATCAGCTCTCAGGACACATCTCATCTGTCTTATCTTCAGCATCTGACACTCTGATCACGTCCTCCTCTTTGGCATCCCTTCTTCGCTCCGCTTCCAGGAACACACACTCCCCTGGTCTCCCTGCTCCAGGACGACCTCTCTTCCTCCGTCTCCTCTGTTGATGCTTCTATATCTTCCTTATCTCGAAGTTTGGGAGTGGCTCAGTTTTCAGTCCTTGGGTCTCTGCCCACTGTGTGGGCTCATTCTTTTGGTGAGCATACTCTGTGACATGGATTTAAGTAACCCATATGGCAGAACTCCCCTGATTTTTCTGTCCAGTCGGGGAATTTATGACTCATGGGACTAACTGCCCATTCACCATCTCCATTTATCTAGTGGGGGTTCAAACTTCGGCTCTAATCTAAACTAAACTTTTGACCTTCCTTCTCTCCTCTCTACCCAGCCCCATCCACTCGGTCGCTCAGACCAGAAACCCAGTGTTATTCTTAAGTGCTCCTTTTTTTTTAATACCCCATGTCTAATTTGACAGCAAATTCTATTCACTCTACATTAGAAATACACCCACAATCTAACTTTTTTAAAACGTTACCCCTGGTACCTGGTCTATGCCACCATTACCCCTGAAAGAAAAGAAAGTGAAAGTGAAGTCACTCAGTCGTGTCCGACTCTTCGGGACCCCGTGGACAGTAACCTGCACCAGGCTCCTCTGTCCATGGGATTTTCAGGCAAGAATACTGGAGTGGGTTGCCATTTCCTTCTCCAGGGGATCTTCCCAATCCAGGGATCGAACCCAGGTCTCCTACATTGTAGACAGACGCTTTACCGTCTGAGCCACAAGTACCATTACCCCTAGACGGGATTATTACAACAGCTTTCTTACTGACCTCTCTTTAGCACGTTTACTTCCAGTAGACTGTCATGAACATATTCTCAGAATGGTGTTTTTATAAAACACAGTCTGACTGTGACTATCATCTGCTCAAAAGCCTCCTGTGGCTTTCCTATTTCTCCCAGTAAAAACCAAAGTCCCTTCAGAGTCCTATACAGCTAGAAAGAAGCCCTCGGTGACTCTCTGATTTCCTTGCTGATTACTATACCCCCCCCACCACACCTCCCGGCAAAGCCACAGTGACCTCTTTGCCCTCCTTTGATAAACCAAGGCTGCTCCAGCTCGTGGACTTTATATCTGTCCTTTGAGCAATCAGGAACAGCCCCAGACTTTAGGTCTTCCCTCAAGGTTATCGTCCTCTGGTTCCCCTTCCCGATCACTCTCTGTAAAATGAAAATACATCAAATTCTCATGATGGAAACAGCTTTAAGACTTCCCTGGTGGTCCAGTGGCTAAGACTCCAAGCTCCCAATGCAGGGGGTCCGAGTTTGATCCTTGGTCTGGGAACTAGATCCCACATGCTGCAATGAAGATCGAATATCCTGTGTGTAGCAACTAAGATCTGCAACAGAAATAAACAAATATTTTTAAAAAAGTATTTATTTAAAGAAAAGAAACAGCTTCATTGCCTTCTTTCCTGCTTTTTCCTGCCAAGGCAAGTATCACCAGTGTGCAGTCTCTATTTCTGTCTCCCCACCACTGTAGTTAAGTTCTACTCTATTCTTTAGTAGCTAGAAGTGCATCTGGGACATATTTTAGATGCTCAATAAATATATTTTAAATAACCCTGTTGGATGTGTTTAATATTAATATGATTGTTCATGTGTCCTGTTATCTTGGAAAGAAACCTTAAGACTCAGTTTCCCCACTAAAAAAAAAAAAAGCCGCTAATACTATTGGTACTTACATGACTTGGAATTACCTTGAAGATTAAATTTTAGAGTGAATTAAAACACTTAGCAGGGCTTCCCTGGTGACTCAGATAGTAAAGGATATGCCTACAATGCAAGAGACCTAGGTTTGAGCCTTTGGTTGGGAAGATTCCCTGGAGAAGGGAATGACTACCTACTCCAGCTTTCTTGCCTGGGAAATCCCATGGACAGAGAAGTTTGGGGTCACAAAGGGTTGGACACCACTGAGCGACTGACACTTTCACACTTTTTTCACTTTTCAAAACACTTAGCATGATCCCAGGTACAGAATAAGATCTCAGTGTTCATGATGATTGCAATGGTGAAGATTGTTGTGTTCATGATGATTGCAATGGTGAAGATTGTTGTTATTTAGATGTTGTTATATCAAACCCCATCTGCAAGAAAATATTGGGCATGTATTCTACTCACAAAGGGCTGACAGAGGAGACGTATGTATGCTGTATAAGGATTTCCAATATAAAGTAGAGAGTAAGTGCTTTAGAGAGGTTGATGAAGTATTCATGAAATCTAGGCAGAGTTTTCCTGGGACTTCTGAGTCAAAGTCTATATAGTTAAAATCTCTGTTCTGACTTGCATTAGCTCTTTGAACATGAATTGAACCTTCTAATTAATAGACTAGGAATCATGATGATGATGAGGATAATTCTTTCATAGCATTGTCAAGAAGATTAAATGAGATAGGAAGTGCAAGATGTTTACTAGAGGACTGACTCATTCCACAGCCCCAAACAGAACCTTAAAGCAGCCAAAGAAATTTATGTGTATGGAGGAAATCCTCTGGGGACTATTTTCCTTAATTTTTTTTTTTTTTTAATGTGATGTAAAGGGCTTGGTATATTTTTAAAAAGAGAGGAAGAGGAGGGATATGTAAGTGATTGTGGCTTAAAAAACTGAGTTAATTTTTTGAACTTTGGCTGAGCTTAACTTTTTTAAGCAACCACACTGTTGTCTGGGCTTCCCTATGGCTCAGCGGGGAAAGAACCCACCCGCAATGCGGGAGACCTGGGTTCAGTCCCTGGGTTGGGAAGATCTCCTGGAAAAGGGAACAGCTGGAGAATTCTATGGACTGTATAGTCCATGGGGTCACAAAGAGTCGGACACGACTGAGCAACTTTCACTTTCACTACACTGCTGTCTGTCTTCTTCACAGGCTACCAAGGCTGCTTTTTGTATATATTTTTGGTGAATGGGTTAATACACTGGGTTGAAAAAAAATAAACCCAAGCTTGTCATTTATAAAATGGTCTGACTGTTAATATCCTTTAGCCACTAAGAGGAAAATTGCTAAGGACATGGACTGCAAAAAATAGGTCAGAAATTGCGTAGATTTGAGGAAGAAATAAAAATTGAGCTCCTTAATCTGCTATAAATCTGTCACTGTTCCATCAGCCTCTGAAACAACTTAAGTGCTCTCTTTCCTGACTATTAACACTAAGCCCGTCAGAGACCATCCTCATCCCTGTTCAAAAAAAAATCACAGGCTTCATAATCTGGTAATTTTAACTAAGTGTTTTAATTTTTTTTTTAATGTGGGCCATTTTTAAAGTCTTTACTGAATTTTTTACAATATTGTCTCTGTCTTTTGGCCACGAGGCATGTCGGATCTTAGCTCCCTGACCAGGGATTGAACCCACACCTCCTGCTTTGGAAGGCAGAGTCTTAGCCATTGGACTGCCAGGGACGCCTGTGAACTGAGTCTCACTGGGGTCCATCGAGGACCCAGAGGCATTTTCTCCACCCATGCATCTCTACTTTTGACTAAAATGTGGCTTGTTTTTGATTTCTAGATATTAGTCTTCCATCAAGGATGGTAAAATAGACACCTACCTTATAAATGCTATTTCCTCTTCATATGAGATTATGACAGAAAATTGTTTTAAATGTTAACATTTCTTTTATCCCGTATTTTTTGGGTGGGTGCATAAGTATTTTAGAAAATGTATGGCATTATATTTGGATGCAACTTCTGAACAAAACACATCAAATATGTAGAACTGTTGATAGTAACTGATAAATGATCTTTATCAAAGGATGTATAATACTATTTATTTGGATAACATGTTTTCTCTGTTTTTAAGTCACAACCTGGAGTCATAATCACTCTTGATTGGACCACCCTGTTCTTTTTCTTAGCAGCTGGCAGCACTTGCCACAGTTTAAATTGTTTCTTGCTTGTTTACTATTTAATGTCTCTGGAGCTTCTTTGGAATGTAAGACTCATGAGCAGAAAACCCTCTTTGTCTTGTTCTCAACTCTGATCTCAGCATCAAGAAGAGTTTCTGATACAAAAAAGAAGCTTAATAAATATTTGGTGATTTAAAGTTGATTAAGGGCCCCCCTGATGGCTTAGTGGTAAAGAATCCACCTGCCAATGCAGGAGATGCTGGTTCGATTCCTGGGCTGGGAAGAGCCACTGGGGAAGAGAATGGCAACCCACTCTAGTACTCCTTCCTGGGAAATCCCATAGACAGAGGAGCCTGGCGGGCTACACTCCACAGGGTCAAAAAAGAGTCACACACAATTTAGTGGCTAGAAAACAGCAACAAAGATGGTTGAACTCAGCTTTAAAGATTAGACCTCTGTCAATGCATCACTGGGTAACTTATGACCTTGGGGGAACATTTTGACTGCCATCTTAGCACGTGGATCTTTTCAAGTTCAGTCACAGGAGAAGATGGAATGAGATCAGTTCATGGGGCTGCCTGACCAGGGTCAGCAGTATTCTAGCTGATTTCTGGGACAACATCTAGGAAGGAGGCTGAACCTGGATGAGGTAACTGGCTGCTTCTGTTTCCTTGCCAAAGTTACAGCAGGAGAATTAATTTATGCTGACAGTTTGTTTGAGCTGTGTGTGCTTTTGTGTCCATTATTATTTGCTTCACAGTAAGAACAGTGGATGGAGGAAGAGTGTTGCTCATTTTTAAGCACCCAAATATCCCTCCAACCTACCCTAACCACATTTGGTCTTAAATCATTGAAAGGCTTTTCATAAATTTTAAATTTGTAACCTAAAAATAGTCAACCGAAAGGAAGTGACAGGGCATTTCTGAAGTGAGAACTGCTTCTAAAGAAGACGGAGAGAGAACAATGAAAACGGATTTATATTAGACTCAGCTTTCCAGAAGCTCACAAAGAAGAGAAAGATTATTACGGGAGAATGTGGGGCATGTGGGCTTCCCCACTGGCTCACTGCTAAAGAATCTGCCCGCAGTGCGTAAGCCACAGGAGATGTGGGTTCTGTCCCTGGGTTGGGAAGTTCCCCTGGAAGAGGAAAGAGCAACCCACTCCATTACCCTTGCCTGGAAAATCCCATGGACAGAGGAGCCTGGTGGGCTACAATCATTACAGTTGCAAAGAGCTGGGCATGACTGAGTGACTGAGCAAGTAGCCTGCCCTGTAAGAGTGCCTAAGAATCCAGGCTGAAGTCCAGGGCAGCGGAGATCTCTGTTTATCTTACTTGTCTAGGAGCCTCGGAAGTGGCTGATCATTTCACCTCAGATCCGCTCACTTTACAGCTGTTTCTCACTCTTCTCTTCTAACTGGTGGCCCTGTGTACTGACTCAGGCAAAGAAACACAAACTTTGGAGCAGGCTCCATGGTCAGAGCAAAGGGTTCTGAACGAGAACCAGCTTTTCCATTCTCAACTCTCCAGACCATCCAGGATGTGTTCACTTTATCAGCTTGTTTTCCGAGCCTGATTTTCTCATCTGCTAAGTGGTGATGCAACTTGCTATGCGTTTCCCAGACATTTTGTGTGTATCATCTCTGTAAGCTTCCCAGTAACCCCACGGAATGCATTTGTGCTGAGTCATCCTGACTAGGATCAATCAGGTGAGGGCGGGCTAGTTACTCCTAGCCCAAGCTCTAGGCCAAGGGAGTCAGAGACCCTTCTGTAGTTATTTTCCTAGTTATTCAATGACCAATGTAGGTGCTGTTGTGAAGGGACTTTGCTGATTTAATTTAAGTCCCTGATCAGTTAACTTCATGCTGGTCAAAGTGGGGATTACCTTGGGCAGGCCTGACTTTAGCAGTTGCAAGGCCTTTAAGGAAAGAGGGGTTAGTCTTTCTTCCGGGAGCTCAGAGACTGAGAACAGCTGCTGTGTCTGCAATCTCTCCTTTCCTCTGGGCCCGTCTTTCTGACAGCCGCTGCGGGGGCCCAGCTTCAGCTCTAGGGGTTCCAGCCTGCCGACTCCCTTCCTGACCACTTCCCTGGGGACTTCACACTTGCTTAGCCAGCTCCCACAACAGGGTGGGTCACTTCCTGTAATAAATCCCTCTATGTTGACTCCTGACTCTAACAGCGCCCCCTCCGCCCCCCGCCCCCAACCCACCCCCAAGATGGATGCTCCCATTGAAGGAAGTCTGTTAACAGAGTCTCTTGTCTAACACTCGGGAATGGATTGTCTGAGGAGACACACGGGCTGACAAAGCAAGAGACTTGACTGGGAGAAGGGTGTCTGGGTGGAGAGCAACAGGGTAAGGGAACTTGGGAACTGCTCTACTCCATGGTTGCAGTCTTGGGTTTTATGGTGATGCGGCTAGTTTCTAGATTGTTTCTGGCCAAGCACTCTGACTCAGGGTCCTTCCTAGTTGTGCATGCATTGCTCAGCCAAGATGGATGCCAGTGAGGAGGATTCTGGGAGGTGGTAGAACATGTAGCATCTCCTTTTGACCTTTCCTGGATTCTTCCGGTTGGTGGTGGGTTGTTAGTTCCGGGTTCCTTACCAGGGCTTTCTGCTGTAAAATAATTCACACAGGTGGTTACTATGGTGCCTGGCCAGGGTGGGCGGTTTCAGTCAGTATGGTTCCTCTAGCCCTACTTTGAAGGCTATGATGAATATAATGAAACTTGAAGAGTTAACTAGGCATTAACTTTGTGTTTTGCATTTCAACCCTGAAGTCTAAAGTTTAACACATTAGGCTCTACTGCCTAAGGATGATACTGCCTGCCAAACTGCCCTGAAATGATCTTAGAAGGTTGATAAAGATGCTTAAGGTTCAGCTTCTCTGTACACGAGTGCCGAATTGAATCCCGGAGACAGAGGTTTGGGTGAAGGAGAAAAGGATACCTTTATTAAGGGAATATAGTGGATTCCGGCCTTGAAAGTCTATGTGTTCCAACCTGGGAGAATTTGATGAGGAGTTTTATAACAATACTTCATGGATGGGGTTGTTGACAAGACTAGGATGTATACAGAGTCTCAGGAGCTTCTCTGATCCCTCTAATCTTGCCTCAGGTGGTTTCTTGACTGCCCTTCCCTTGATTAGGGGGCTTCCCTTGGTGGCTCAGTGGTAAAGAATTCACCAATGCAGGAGATGCGGGTTCAATCCTTGGTCCTGAAAGATCCCCTGGAGAAGGAAATGGAAACTCACTCCAGTATTCTTGCCTGGAAAAGCCCATGGACAGAGAAGTCTGGTGGTCTATAGTCCGTGGGATCACTAACTGTCAAACGTAGCTACTATACAGCCACAAGAACAACACTTCATTAGCCAGGGTTTGATAATTTGCCCTCTGGAGATCAGGAAAGGTCGTGGAGGCCGGAGTCTTGCTACAAGAAATGGGGGACGAAAAGAGGCCTCCATGCCCAGGCCCGACTCGGTCTCAAAAAGAAAACAGACCAGATCCCTGAAGGCAGGTGCTGAGCTGATCTTGCCCTGTTCTTGTGGTTCTGTCACTTGATGATATTTGTTTTTGAATCAATGACTCAAGGAAAGGTATAAAGTCCTAATCGTGTGTAGGTGCTGTTCTTACCAACAGCAGCATTTCAGATTGCTTGAGGTCTTCTAACATCACACTTAGTCACAACCCTTTTGCACACTTGAGATAAATTCCCTCCCCTTTCCCCCCTTTTTTTCTCTAGGTTAGATATTTGGATGGAAAACCAAAGCTTCACAGTCTTGTCTCAGCCTGACCTCTTGGTTTGTTTCCTTGGTCAAACTATTCAAGCACAACTGACTCATGTGCCAAGAATATAAATAATGAGCCCAATAACCTTCTCTGTGTGTCACAAGAATGTCATTTAGGGTGATTAGAAAATATCTGAATGTCTGCCATGCCTATTATGGGTTTTGAGTGGTCATGGTGCGTACAGCTCCGTATTTGGAGAGAGATCAACAGAGGTAGTGGTCCTGCCCTTGGGGAATTTACAATCAAGGTGAGACAGGACAGCAAGTCTAAGATGAGCAGAGAAGAGAGTGAGATCAGAGCCAAGTGTGTATTCCTTGTGTACAAATATCCAGACTGCTGTGTGCACCTTCAGTGGAGCAGTTGTGTTTTGAGGGGTTAATATGATGCTTCGTCTACAAAAACAGGAATTTTGCTTTTTAAAGAAACCTCTGAGTTTCTCTGGTGGCTCAGGCAGTAAAGAATCTGCCAGCATTGCAGGAAACCTGGGTTCGATCCCTGGATTGGGAAGATTCCTTGGAGAAGGAAATAGCAACCCACTCCAGTATTCTTGCCTAGGGAATTCCATGGACAGAGAAGCCTGGTGGGCTACAGTCCATGGGGTCACAAAAAGTTGGACACAACCGAGTGACTAACAGCTAACTGGGTTTCCAGCTCCTAGGACACTGCCTGGCAGATGGTTAAAGTGCTCCCTAAATATTTGTTTAGTATGATTAAGTTTTAGACTAGTTTTCCTATGCAGACAGGAACATCAGTTGATCACAGAGAAGGGCAGAGAGCAGTTCAAACAGAGAAAAGGGACTAAAAGAGGAAAAGTGTTAAATCTTCAGTCGTCCTTGAACCCTGGTGCTAACACGTCTCTGTTGTACGATATTGGATTTCCCAGGCTGTGTTCAAAGTCATATCCTGATTCTGAAATATATCTCTTTCTAAAGAAAGAGAATTCTAGCCTTGGGCGATGGCGTTCAAACTATTTCACCAAAGAGGCCTCCTAAAGTGTAACACGAATTTCTCATCTAAAATCTAAAAACAGATACAATGGCCGGGCCTGACTTTAAGGATTCTTTCAGAGTCCTTTCCCCCAGTTTGATTGTTTCTTGCTAGGGCCGTAATTACTGGAGGAAGCTTTCAAGCCCTTCTTGGGGAATTTAAGCTCATCGGGGATTTGAAAGTAGCACTAATGGCAGAGATAGGAGTGATCAGGAGGGTGCCCTGGGTAGGGAATTTCTGTGGGAAGTTGCTTCATTGATTCCTTCCAAATGAAGCATTGGGCTGTGGTCCCCGGGTCATGGCTCCGGCCCGGGAGAGGGTAGGCGCCCAGCAGCACGGGGCAGGGCTGCTTGTTGGTGCAAAGCTTTTGGGGATTTTTATTTCATTTTGTGTTGACAGCCAGATCCATCTCCCAGCCTTCCTGTTCTTTGTTTTCATTCCCAGGCTTAGGACATTAATTAAAGCCTCCTTCTCACCTTTATTCACAGAGATTCCGTCTGAAAGTTCAGGGCTGTCAGCAGAAATGTGTCATTGTGGCAGCATCAGCTCCATCCTAGGAAAATACCAATAAGCACATTAAACAAAAGAGGAGTTAAGAGAGAATAAGACAGATTTCCCAGATCTGGGCCATTTCATTGCAAATCCACTTTAATATCTTTCAGGTTACACTTGACTTGTGCATATAAAGCATGTGGAAACAAGAACTGAAATCTAATAACTCCAAGAGCAAGAATGAAATGTGACGATGTTTTCATGATTGAAAATAAGGAAGGAAATCAATTGCGTGTTCCGTGGAGTCAAGAGAATAAATTGGGTAACCAAAACTTTCATTTAGTCAGGAAGACCCATCCTTTTGTTAAGAAAAGAAATGGTTTTGTTTATCAGTTACCTACGAAGGATCAAAGAGTGAGATCAGGAAGAGATGGACGCATTTAGGGCCTGGCTCCCAGGCTGCAAAAGGAAGTGTCAGATAGTTCCAAGCAAGCTGTTTAACCTTTCAATGACTCAAATTAGCCATCCTTTGAAATTGCAAGCTTATTATCATCATCAAATGCATTTACTGAGTGTCCAACTTTGCATGGTGCTGGGACATGAAAAAGAAAGGAAAAAAGGTAAGGAATTTTCCAGAA
Organism: Cervus canadensis; assembly: GCF_019320065.1. Classification (NCBI taxonomy): domain Eukaryota; kingdom Metazoa; phylum Chordata; class Mammalia; order Artiodactyla; family Cervidae; genus Cervus; species Cervus canadensis. The sequence continues at coordinate 7,553,212 of NC_057394.1, read as the reverse complement.
TGTGCACTAAAAGAGATACAAATGTGATTGAAAGCAGTATATTTTAAAATCAATTACACAGGTGGGCATTAATAAGAAAACAATTTTGTTTTCTTCTAGCATTATATATAGACAAAATGTATATAAGTGTTTTATCTGTATATGTTTATTGACATATTATGGGGCTTCCCAGGTGGCTCAGTGGTAGTGAATTTGCCTGTTGATGCTGGAGATGCAGGAGACATGGGTTTGATCCTTGGGTCAGAAAGATCCTCTGGGGGAGGAAATGGCAACCCACTCCAGTGTTTTTGCCTGGAAAATCCCATGGACAGAGAAGCCTGGTGCCTACAGTGCATGGGTTCACAAAAGAGTCGGACAAGACTTAGCCATTGAGCACAGTGTGGTAACACAACCTGCATATTATATACATGCAATTGAAAACTTTCACTTCACTCTTAATTACTGCTAAAGACATCAGGTGGCCAAAGAGGGAAAAAGAAAACAAAACCAAGACTCACCGAGTGTCTTCTTTGTGGCAACTGCTATAGGCCCTTCACGTTTGTTGCTTTATTTAATCCCCAAAACGTCTCTATGGCGGAAGCTCCTTGTCCACAGGTTACCTAACACTCCCCCCTGCCTACCAGACCCCGGCTTGCCCAGGAACTGGATCTGAATTCAAAGGCAACCCTGTTTTGCTTTCCAGGGCATTCACAAATTCCAATTCTGCAGAACCCTCCCAGACTCGTGGTGGAACCATTTCTATTCAGACTTTTCTTCCTTTCTTGACTGCTATGTTCTTAAAGTACAGAAAGGATGCATTGCTTTCTACTTAGCTCTAGAAATCCATGTGCATGGACATAAAATCCCTTTATTCTCTTTGGTTAAGTTGTTGGGAAAGAGATTCAGGGATAAAGCAGACAGGGCTGCACTGAAATGCTGCTTCCTCTATTCATCGTTTGGGCTTCCCTGCTGGCTCAGATGGTAAAGTATCTGCCTGCAGTGGGGAGACCTGGGTTCGATCCCTGGGTCTGGAATATCCCCTACAGAAAGGAATGGCAACCCACTCCATTATTCTTTCCTGGAGAATCCCATGGACAGAGGAGCCTGGTGGGCTACAGTCTGTGGGATCACAGAGTCGGACATGACTGAGCGACTAACACTTTCACTTTTCCATTCATCCTTGGTTTCCTGGGACCTTCTCCAAGTGGGTCACAGGTAGACTTTACTGTCCCAGCTTAGAAGAGAAGTGAGGAGGGAAGGAGTGGCTGGAATAAGATGACTCAGGACTATCATTAACCTCACCTTACAGTTCTAGAGAAGATCGGAAAATTTGGCCCAAATGGGGATTCAGGGCTGCCCTAGATTCTAGTTATTTAGTCTCATCATCTCTCCTAAATTACCAACTTCTGAGCAGCAATCTGTGTTTGATTCATTTTTCTCTCCATGAGGTGTCCTATTTCTATCAGGCTCTCAATTCATATTTCTTTAGCAGATAGATGGATACAGCAAAGATAATATGACATGAATAAGTATGTGTCCATCTTGCACACATGGAACATGGAAATGAAAACATGTCCCACTTAATTTGGTATTTGTAGATATTCAAGTTGAAAATCCAACTTGAAAATGCATTTTTTTCCATGTTGTTATTCAGGCTTTCTAAATTGAGAAAGAATTACATCCATAAATTCTTGACCATTTTGTGTTAAAAGGTATTATGACATACTATTAATTCTCTCATGAAAAACTACACTGCAAAAAGATGTGCCTTCCTTAGGGTTGTTGTTCTTTAGGTCCTAAGTTGTGTCTGACTTCTTTTGCAACCCATGGACTGTAGCCCACCCAGCTCCTTTGTCTGAGGGATTTCCCAGGCAAGGATACTGGAGTGGGTTGCTGTTTCCTTCTCCAGGGGGTCTTCCTGACCCAGGGATCAAACCCATGTCTCCTACAGATTCTTTACCCCCGAGTCACCTGGGAAGCCCTCTGTACACACATATCCCCTCGTTCTGGGATTTCCTTCCCATTTTGGTCTCCACAGAGCATTGAGTAGGGTTCCCTGTGCTACATAGTAGGTTCTCATTAGTTATCTGTTTCATACATGGTAGGGTCTCTATGTCATGTCTCCAGATTCCCAAGGGAGTCACCAACAGACCTCAGTGTTAGCTCTATTTTGGTGTGCAGTTTATTTCTAGTTTTGTTATGTACTCTGTACCTACTACTTGGGCATAAAACCAAGTGCATTAAATTCCCGAGGTGCTGAATCGCATAAGCCTGTCCCCCGATCCCATATTATCTCTGGATCAATACAAATCTTTGACTTTCTCTATTACTTTCCACTTCTGAAACTGTATCCAGTTCATCACAAAGGACCCCGAAGTAGATAAAAAAAACCAACAATGCAGGGCAGGCTAGAAGTAGTTCTTGCTTATCAGCATTCTGTTTCAAAGGTTTACAGCCAGTAGTTCAGGGAGGAGTTCCTGCAGTCTGATGGGTTGTCCCTTCCCCCACCTCAAGGTTGGCCCGTGAACTGGAATGTTAAACAGAACACAGTCCTTGTCAGATTCTGTCTCCTCTCTTTGCCTGTGCTTGTGTGCTGTCTCTCAGAGGTAATTTAAGATCCTCCACATTTCTAAGCTTCACTGTACAGAATAAACATTGCAGCGCCTACTCGCTACCTCCAGGAAGCATTGTAGGCTTTCAGAGTTCTCACCTATTCATCAAGTCTGCAGTGGCCAAGCCGTCTGTCAATTCATACAGTCAAGATTAATCCAGTGAGCTGCTCCAGATGGAAAACAAAGGACCTGTGAGAACAGATTCCCTTCCTGAAACATATGCAGGGACATTTTTATGCAAAATTAGAGGAGAGCCCTTCCCCATGCTGCATCAGTTATGTCTTGCCTTTCTATGATTAGTTTTTTTTTTTTTTTTTTTGCTTTGGACCATTTTTAAACTATTGAATTCATTACAATATTGCTTTTGTTTTGTGTTTTGACTTCTGGGCCATGAGACATCAGGGATCTTAGCTTCCTGACCAGGGATCAAACTCTCAACCCCTGCATTGGAAGCTACAGTCTTAATTCCTGAATCACCAAGGAGGTCCCTCAATGATTAGTTCTTTTTTTAAAAAATTTATTTATTTTTTAATTGAAGGATAATTGCTTTACAGAATTTTGTTGATTTTTGATAGGGATTGCACTGAATCTGTAGATTGCATTTGGTATTATAGTTATTTTCACAATATTGGTTCTTCTTACCCAGGAACATGGAATATCTCTCCATCTGTTTATGTTGTCTTTGATTTCTTTCATCAGTGTCTTATAAATTTCTTTGCACAGTTCTTTTGTCTCCTTAGGTAAATTTATTCCTAGATACTTAATTCTTTTTGTTGCAATAGTGAATGGGATTGGTTCCTTAATTTCTCTTTCTGATTTTTCATAGTATATAGAAATGCAAGTGATTTCTGTGTATTGATTTGTCCTGCAACTTTGCTAAATTCATTGATTAGTTCTTTATCTATGAGTTCTGAGTTTGCATTAGAGACATGCCATTCAATAGAACATCTATGCTTGTGTCCTTACACCATGTAGGGAATGTTCTTTATCTTTGCCACCTAGTACAGTAGGCCTTGGGCTTCCCAGGTGGCTTAGCAGTAAAAAAAAATCCACCTGCCAAGCAGGAGACACAAGTTCAGTCCCTGGGTCTAGAAGATCCCCTGGAGTAGCAATTGTCAACCCACTCCAGTATTCTTGCCTGGAAAATCCCATGGACAGACAAGTCTGGTGGGCTACAGTCCATGGGGTCATAAAATGTTGGACATGGCTTAGCATGCACGCACAGTAGACTTTAGACACATGGTGTGGTGTACTTGAAATGTGACTGGTGGGGCTGAGGAAATGAATTTTAGATTAGATTTAATTTTATTGAATTTAGATTTAAGTAGCCATATATTTGGACAGTGTGATTCCAGAGTTTAGATGTCATTTAATTTCATGCTTGTTTTCCACAGGTAGAAGCAGCAGGTAGACCATTTAGAATGTTGACACAGTGTCACTCTGGGATTCTTATTCAAGCACTAATGCCTTTTATTGACATGTTGAAGGGTCTCCCATTTAAGATGTTGGACCAAAGACTGGGTTGGCCTTCCCCCATATAGTTTCCCCCTTCTTCTCCCAAACCCACTACGGACATAATGTAGAATTAGTAATGCAAATAGACTTACAAGAGCAAAGACAGTGGAAAGGAGAGCACTGGTCAACAGGTGGTGAATTTCAAACTTCTGTGAATTTAGAAAACATACTGATGGATGAAAGAGGTTTGAAGAAGCTCTGACCTACAGTGGATAGTGGAAGTTAAAGATCATTTGCCTAGAAAACTCCTGAGAAGAGAAACTCTTGACTTGGGGTCTACCAGTTTTCCAGGATGGGGGTGAGATGGATGCAAAACATGGAGTTAATTCATACTGTATCCAAGAAACTGTTTTCCTGGGTAGATCCCTCATTAACTTTCTTGTCTCTGGACAAAGAAATTGGCAATTCAGGATTCATCTTTGGACAAAACCAGTGCTTAGTCACTCAGTTGTGTCCAGCTATTTGTGACCCCATGGACTGTAGCCCGCCAGGCTCCTCTGTCCATGGGGATTCTCCAGGCAAGAATACTGGAGTGGGTTGCCATGCCCTCCTCAAGGGGATCTTCCTGACCCAAGGATCGAACCCAGGTCTCCCACACTGCAGGTGGATTCTTTACCATCTGAGTTATAAGGAAAGCCCTAGACAAAACTTAGAGAGTTTATATGCTCCCCCACCCCAAAACTGGATAAACTTGCTGGGAAGAACTAAAGATGCTAGCATGAGGTGGGCTGCCCAGAATAGATCCTTCATTGAACTAGCTTTAGGGAGCTTCCTGATATTATTTGCTGTCCACCTATCCATCAAGTCTGCAAGCCCACCCATATCAACAGAGCCCCCAGACTGGCTTCCATTCAAGGAGCAGTTCACCAAAGAATATACTGAGATTCAGGATAGGGAAAATGAAAGTCAGCAATTACCAGTCAGCTGAAGACTGCCCACATGCAAAAGAAAAAGATAAATAATCATGACAACAAATTCAAGAGGAAGCCAGGAAAATTTAAGGATAAGTCAAGTGTTTTAAATGTTATTATTACTATCTTGATTTTATAAAACCTTTAATTATTATCCTCAGAGAAATAAAGAAAATGTCAAATCTAAGGATAAGTTCAGGATGCTATGAAATATGAGTAATCAAGGACACAAAGATCTCCTGAAAATTAAAAATATTGTTAACATAAACATGTTAATAAATAGAAAGGTTAGTGGCAGTAATTGAGTAAAAGCCCCAGAAAATTCAACAAACAACTTAACATATAATATCAGAGAAAGATTAAAGCATAAGGGAACAATAGAGAAGGGCCAATGTCTGATAAATAAGCATTCCAGAAAGAATGAACAGAAATAAACTATGAAATGAAATTAAAGATACAACAAAAAATGTTTCATGGAGCTGAAGGGTGACCCAGATCTCTTAATTAATATTACACACCAATGTTAGAAGGATGAAGGAAAAAATATGATAAGAATGATGTGGATCAAATAGGTCAAAAAGGAAAACATGGCATGGATATAATACCTGGTGAATTACCAGCAGAAAAAGCTGTTGACTGCTGGGCTGGGAACAGGCATTTCTACATGGCTTGTGTGTCCTGACTTCTGACCCCGGGGGAAGGAAATGTGTTGACCTCTGTCTAGCATGGGTCCCCAGGGAGTAATATTTACCAGAAATGTAAATACTCTACTGATTTTGAACTGCAGTGCTTAAATTATAGTCAAACCTCCCAATTAACCATAATTTCAAGCCAGAATATAAATATCATTAATCTCGATAATGTAAAAGTCTATAGTTAACTGAAGATGGGAGAGAAAGGTTCATCAATCATGCACTATTTATAGGCTAAGTACTCAGGGGATAGTGTTTACCATTGGCAGAACAGTAAATAGTGGTTTTCAACATATCATTTGATCTTATAGATGGAGTTACTAGAGAAAGAACTTTCAAAAATTGGAGAGAGAAAAATAATTGTGAGAAGGGGTATCAGTTAGCTAAGTTCACAGCTTCTGTGATCTGGAGTTAGTACATAATGCCTACATAGAAGTAGTGGTGTAAAAATTATTAACATTTATGAAGATAATAAAGAACAACATGAAGAAAAAGCAAGGACAGTGGTTAGCTCTTGGGAATGAAGCTGAACAAGAAGAAGTAGAATAAAGTGGATCAAGAGCATTGCTTTTATGCTCTGTTGGTTTTCCTTTAAACCATGAACATGTTCAGTTCAGTCACTCAGTCATGTCCAACTTTTTGTGACCCCATGGACTGCAGCATGCCAGGCTTCCCTGTCCATTACCAACTCCTGGAGTTTGCTAAAACTCATGTCCATTGAGTCACTGATGCCATCCAACCATCTCATTCTCTGTTGTCCCCTTCTCCTCCTGCCTTCAATCTTTCCCAGCATTAGGGTTTTTTTTCCAGTGAGTCAGTTCTTTGCATCAGGTGGCCAAAGTATTGGAGTTTAAGCTTCAGCATCAGTCCTTCCAATGGATATTCAGGACTGATTTCCTTTAGGATGGACTGGTTGGATCTCCTTGTTATCCAAGGGACTCTCAAGAGTCTTCTTTAACACCACAGTTCAAAAGCATCAATTCTTTAACACTTGGGTTTCTTTATAGTTTAACTCACATCCATACATGATTATTGGAAAAACCATAACTTGGAATAGACAGACCATTGTTGGCAAAGTAATGTCTCTGCTTTTTAATATGCTGTCTAATTTGGTCATAGCCTTTCTTCCAAGGAGCAAGTGTCTTTTACTTTCATGACTGCAGTCACCATCTGCAGTGATTTTGGAGCCCCACCAAAAATAAAGTCTCTCACTGTTTCCACTGTTTCACCATCTATTTGCCATGAAGTGATGGGACCAGATGCCATGATCTTAGTTTTCTGAATGTTGAGTTTTAAGCCAACTTTTTCACTCTCCTCTTTAACTTTCATCAAAAGGCTCTTTAGTTCTTCAGTTTCTGCCATAAGGGTGGTATAATCAGCATATCTGAGATTATTGATATTTCACCTGGCACTCTTGATTCCAGCCTGTGCTTCATCTATCCCAGCATTTTGCATGATGTTCTCTGCATATAAATTAAATAAGCAGGGTAACAATATACAGCCTTGACATACTCCTTTCCCAATTTGGAACCAGTCTGTTCCATGTCTGGTTCTAACTGTTGCTTCTTGACCTGCATACAGATTTCTCAGGAGGCAGGTAAGGTGGTCTGGTATTCCCATCTCTTGAAGAATTTTCCACAGTTTATTGTGATCTACACAGTCAATGACTTTGGCATAGTCAATAACACAGAAGTAGATGTTTTTTTGGAACTCTTGCTTTTTCGATGATACAATGGATGTTGGCAATTTGATCTCTGGTTCCTCTGCCTTTTCTAAAACCAGCTTGAACATCTGGAAGTTTATGATTCACATACTGTTGAAGCCTGGCTTGGAGAATTTTGAGCATTACTTTGCTAGCATGTGAGATGAGTGCAATTGTGCTGTAGTTTGAACATTCTTTGGCATTGCCCTTCTTTGGAATTGGGATGAAAAGTGATCTTTTTCAGTCCTGTGGCCACTGCTGAGTTTTCCAAATTTGCTGGCATACTGAGTGCAGCACTTTCACAGCATCATCTTTTAAGATTTGGAATAGCTCAATTGGAATTCCATCACCTGCACTAGCTTTGTTTGTAGTGATGCTTCCTAAGGCCCACTTGACTTTGCATTCCAGGATGTCTGGTTCTAGGTGAGTGATCACATCATCATGGTTATCTGGGTCATGAAGATCTCTTTTGTATAGTTCTGTGTATTCTTGCCACCTCCTCTTAATATCTTCTGCTTCTGTCAGGTCCATAGCATTTCTGTCCTTTATTGAGCCCATCTTTGCATGAAATGTTCCCTTGGTATCTTTAATTTTCTTGAAGAGATCTCTAGACTTTCCCATTCTATTGTTTTCCTCTATTTCTTTGCATTGATCACTGAGGAAGGCTTTCTTATCTCTCTTTTCTACTCTTTGGAACTCTGCATTCAGATGGGTATATCTTTCCTTTTTGCCTTTGCCTTTCATGGCTCTTCTTTTCTCAGCTATTTGTGAGGCCTCCTCAGACAGCCATTTTGCCTTTTTGCATTTCTTTTTCTTGAGGATGGTGTTGATCCCTGCGTCCTGTCACAAATGTCACAAATCTCCGTCCATGGTTCCTCAGGCACTCTATCAGATATAATCGCTCGAATCTATTTTTCACTTCCACTGTATAATTGTATGGGATTTGATTTAGGTCCTACCCGAATAATCTAGTGTCGGGCTTCCCTGATAGCTCAGTTAGTAAAAAATCTGCCTCCATTGCAGGAGACCCTGGTTCAATTCCTGGGTCAGAAAGATCCCCTGGAGAATGGATAAGCTACCCACTCCAGTGTTCTTGGGCTTCCCTTGTGGCTCAGCTGGTAAAGAATCTGCCTGCAATGCGGGAGACCTGGGTTCCATCCCTGGTTTGGGAAGATCCCCTGGAGAAGGGAAAGTCTACCCACTCCAGTATTCTGGCTTGGAGAATTCCATGAACTGTCCATGGGGTTGCAAAGAATCAGACATGACTGAGCAACTTTCACTTGAATGGTCTAGTGGTTTTCCCTACATTCTTCAATTTAAGTCTGATTTTGGCAATAAGGAGTTCATGATCTGAGTGACAGTCAGCTCCTGGTCTTGCTTTTGCTGACTGTATAGAGCTTCTCCATCTTCAGCTGCAAAGAATATAGTCAGTCTGACTTTGGTGTTGACCATCTGCTGATGCCCCTGTGTAGAGTCTTCTCTTGTGTTGTTGGAAGATGGTGTTTACTATGACCAGTGTGTTCTCTTGGAAAAACTCTGTTAGCCTTTGCCCTGCTTCATTTTGTACTCCAACGATCATGTTAACTTGATTAATATAAAAAGTATACACATGGATACATTCAACTTTCAGAGATCATCTGAAGCTACCAAATATATTTTAACATTCTGAGCAAATAGTGTGCCTAAACTGACAAAATCTGCATTTAATCAATTAAATAATAATTGACTAATGGTAATTAAATGCTAATTTAGTCAATTAAAATGATGTGGACCATGGCGCTTGAATATCAAAGATGTGTCAGTAAAGTGGATTGGTAAATGAACAAAACAAGAAGTTTATATAAAGAGAGGCAGAAAAACTTAACCTTTAATTCATGTGCTACAGGTCAGGCAAATGGTTTAATTTTTGTTCATATCATTAAAGTCAAAGAATTTTGCTAAAAAATATTCCAGGTTCTACTGACCTCAAAGCTATCAACTTTTCACTGGGTACCCAGGCCAGGTTCTTTTTTAAAAATAATTTTATTTATTTGCTTATTTTTTGGCTGTGGTAGTCTTCATTGCTGTGTGGACTTTCTCTAGTTGTGGGGCATGGGCTTCTCATTGTGGTCATTCCTCTTGTGGATCATGGGGTCAGTACTTGTGGCCTATGGGCTCAGTAGTTTTGGTTTCTGGGCTCTAGAGCACAGGTTTAGTAGTTGTGCTCATGGGCTTAGTTGCCCCAAGGCATATGGGATCTTCTGGGACCAGGGATCCAACCTGTGTCTCCTGCATTGGCAGGCAGATTCTTTACCACTGAGTCACCAAGAAAGCCCCGGGCCAGTTTTCCTAAAATGTTTTCACCTAAAGATGACTTCCCACCTCACTGCAGAAAAGCTTTTGTCAGAGATAAAAGATGTACATAAATTACGAAATCAGACCCTGAGCCGTCTTCATTGAATTGTCTTACACAACATGTCTTCCGGATGTTGACCTGGGGAGCTAAAGATGAACTTCTGACTTGAACTCTCCTCCAGGTCTTTGCTTCAACCTTCTTGAGCCATGCTGTCCAGCGCTGCCTGTTCCCCTCCACCATCCCAGGTCCTGAGAGCTCCCTCTTATCTCCATGTTCCACCAGGACCCAGATCGCTGAGCCCGCAATGTACGCCTTCACAGCCTGACTGCAGGAGGGCCTTCTTTTCATACACAGCAGTGACTCTAGTCGTGATGCCTACAGACATATCGAACACCTAGTAGGTGCCCACTACTCTATTTGCGTGCCATAACTCTTCCATATTTTAATCCCATCAATCTGACGAAGAGGCAGAGTCTCTGAATGCTTAAGTGTCTTATTGAAAGTCACATAATGACTTGGTCAGAGGCAGGGCTATAATTTGAATACAGGAATTCTGCCTCTGGGTCAAGCGTTTTCTCTAGGACCTCATAGCTTCCTTTCTGGGTGTTTCCAAGGTTCTAGGTATGTGGACCACTGTCTTCTCTTAATGTGTTGGCCATTCTGTGCGGGAGGGAGAAAGGGATATCTGCAAATGTTTTTGTCTCTTAGTCACAAGGTCAGAATCATTTTGGGAGGTGGAGTCAGTTCAGGTCACAAGGATCAAATATTAATAATTCGTGCTTGTGCCCTTCAGGAGGCTGCAGTGTGATGCAGTGGAGATCTGATCTGACCCACTCAGGGCTCTCCCTGTGGCTTTGAGGAAGCCACTTCTCTGAACTTCAGTGTCCTGAGCTCTCAGGTAGGAGGAAAAGGCTTGCATGCCCGTTGCTCTGCGTCGCAGCTGTCAAACGCCTGCTATCAGGAGACATTCCTAAGGCACACACCTATTTCTCCCGCCCTTACTTTGAGTTCCACTTTGCACTATTCTGCTGTTAATTATTCCCCTCTATTCTCTTGCCTAATTTCATATGTCATTAAAATAGTTCCAGCTGCATTTTCCTCTTGCTGTTTCTTTGGCTGTAACACCTGCAACATGGTGAGACCTGAGTTGAGCCTGTTTGGTCCAAGAAGAACTCAGGTCTCTCACTTCCCGCTCCCCTTCACCTGCTCTGTCTAGGGCAGGTGGCATGTCCCCGCACACCAGCAGCCCTGCGGTGACACTCTCCCCATCTCTCTGCTTATCTCCTGACAGCTGGGCCGCCTCATCGCTCTCCTGTCTGCACAGTTCTATCGATCAGACACTCGGTAACCTTGACGGTGTCACTTGACATCTTCTCCATTGAGAGAGCATCCTCTGGCTCCTGCAAGCTGGTTCTGCCAGAAATTAAAATAAGAACAAATCCAAATCAACGTGGTAAAATTAAATTTTCATTTTTCATAGATTTCAAATTTTATGAGTAACTCCAGATTGGGGGAAAGGCAGTGCTAACTTTAGAGGCTTTCTGGCTTGTTTTCAGGGCTTCTTAGCTCAGACACCCCTCATCATTTCTCTGTAACCTCTACCTGAAACCAGCAGTGAGATTCCAGGGCCTGAGAAGCATCACTTCCTTCAAGGTACATGGAGACCTTTGCCAAGGTAAGGCAGACATCACTTGGTCTTGTGGGAGTGCGGGGAATTTACCAGTGGGCCAGTCCACACACCCTGTCTCTCTGATTCCTGTTGCTCCAGGGTTCACTCAGAGGAGGTAACTTGAGTGAAGACAGAAGACTCTGCTGGAGACATCCTGTCACTCATTACAACACCCAGGGCTCCCATGAGCTTAGAAAGAAGAGATGAGATATGCAATTTCCATCAATTGTTTGGGATGCTAAGAGGAGTTACTTTGAATCTTGTGTTTTTAAAATGTATCCTATGGTCCTAAATAAAAGCACCCTGGATGTTAGAGTAAATGGAAGTAAATAACTGAAATAAATTTATTTTTGTGTTTTTAATTGATTATATGGAGTAATAAGTGAACCCCCCTCCCTTAACACACACAGGCATATTTTTCTTTGACTTGGAACTTGAGTTAATTCTTATCATCCAGGTCATTGGAAGTAGTTGAATTACGTAATTTCTTTTTATACTTGCACTTAGCTTTCCTCTCCTCTAAGAACACAGGGGAGAAGATAATAATCATTAGATCAATATAAACCTTCTCTTTTTCAGCTTTCATGCATACTAAAAGTCACTTCAGTTGTGTCTGACTCCTTAGGACCCTATGGACTGTACCTACCAGGCTCCTTTGTCCTTGGGATTCTTCAGGCAAGGATACTGGAGTGGGTTGCCATTTCCTTCTCCAGGAGATCTTCCCGATCTAGGGATGGAAATGAAGTCTCTTATGTCTCCTGCATTGGCAGGTGGGTTCTTTACTAGTAGTACCCACCTTAAGCCTTCAGCAAAAGCAATAAAACAGTTTTCCCTTTAGTGTGTTATAGAATATGATCAAGGAACGGAAGTTCAAAGGTGACTTAATGATACTCTCATTAATGAGTGCTGTGACCTTTGAGACACTACTTTGCCAACAAAGGTTGGTCCGTCTAGTCAAAGCTATGGTTTTTCCAGTGGTCATGTACGGATGTGAGAGTTGGACTGTAAAGAAAGCTGAGCACCGAAGAACTGATGCTTTTGAACTGTGGTGTTGGAGAAGACTCTTGAGAGTCCCTTGGACTGAAAGGAGATCCAACCAGGACATCCTAAAGGAAATCAGTCCTGAATATACATTGGAAGGACTGATGCTGAAGCTGAAGCGCCAATACTTTGGCTACCTGATTTGAAGAACTGACTCATTTGAAAAGACCCTGATGCTGGGAAAGATTGAAGGTGGGAGGAGAAGGGGATGACAGGATGGGATGGTTGGATGGTATCGCCGACTCAATGGACATGAGTTTGAGTAAACTCCAGGAGTTAGTGATGGACAGGGAGACCTGATTTGCTGCATTCCACGGGGTCGCAAAGAGTCAGACATGGCTGAACGACTGAACTGAACTGAACTGTGACCTTTGAGAACTTTTTGTGAAAATGTACTTTGCTTGCTTCTGTTTAGCCAGCAGAACTGTATCTAGTCTTGGTCTGGTGACTTTCAATCAAGCCCCTCACCTGTGGCCGCTTCTCATGACAACACAGTTGAGCAGACACTCTGGTCTCTGCTTCTTATGCCACCGGGAGGAAGGGCTTTGGCACATCAACTCAACCACAGGTCATAGGTGAATCGTCCTGAAACATTTCTGGAGCCTTGTGGGTAAAACAGCTGTGGCAAATCGCATTATATCATTTTATAGTGGTCTTGTAGAAAAGGAAAATAATCGGAGAGGTAACCTGATTCGGACACTTTTCTCCAAGTCAAACCTCAACTTTCTATCGCTTAGTCACTACCTTTTTTTCTTACGTGAGGGTACGACGGGACCATTTCAAAGCTGAAGGACAGAGTAGATAATTGTTTATTTGCTTTTTCCCATGAAAAAGAGAATCACACTCATTTCCTTCCTGAAACAAAATCGGGGACTTCCAGTGTAACTCTGTGTGAACAGCCAGCCAAGGCAAATTGCAGCCGTGGGTAATTAGGAGACAACCTCCCCGCCTGTCCCAGCCCAGCCGCCGCCCCAGCCACATAATTTGGAAGTCATGCAGATCTCAGCTGGGGCAGGGAGCTTTCTCATCCGTTAAGCAGTGGGGGAGAGGACTTGAAATTTTGTATATTATGCTGTGGTAGAATTTAACAAGTCCAAGCATTAACTGGAAGGAAAAATACGGTTGTTGTCCAAAACTGGCCCATGCAGTTTTATTGTTGGGTTACTCTTGCGGGAGGAGCAGTAACCCTTAAAATAGAAAAGTGAAGTTGCTCAGTCGTGTCTGAGTTTTTGCAGCCCCATGGATTGTGGCCTACCAGGCTCTTCCATCCATGGAATTTTCCAGGCGAGAGTACTGGAGAGGGTTGTCATTTCCTTCTCCAGGGGATCTTCCCGACCCAGGGATCGAACCCGGGTCTCCCACATGACAGGCAGATGCTTTACTATCTGAGCCACCAGGGAAGTCCTAAAATAGAAAGAAGGGATACCAAACAGCACAACTTTTATACAGGTGATGTTATTTTTCCACTAACAGTCAAAGCATGTTATGTGTGAAAAAGTGTTATCTAGGGACTTCCCTGGTAAGAATCCGCCTTGCGATGCAGGGGACATGGGTTCGATCCCTGACCGGGGAGTTAAGTTCACACATGCTGCACAGCAACCAAGCCCTTGCCCACACCTCCTGAGCTCCACACAGCTAGAGAGTCTGTGTGCCGCGGTAAACGACTCCAATGATGCAATGAAGATCCTGCGTGCAGCAATGAAGATCCTATGCAGCCAAATAAATGAATATTAAGTTAAAAAGGTATATTTAAAAATTAGGAGCCATAGGTGAATAAACAGCATTTAGCAGCTTCCTTTGCAAGGACCGACAAGGGTCTTTGAGAATGCCAAAATCACGACAGGTTGCTGGAAAGTCTGCCAAAAATGCTAATCTGAGAGACCTGTACCTTTCCATCCATTTGGGCAACATTTGAAAAGAGCCTGGCAATCTCAGCAGTGGTACAGAGTTACCTGTGATGACACGTTTTTTCTTATGAGGCAGTTTAATTCGAACTGTGCTGTTTGGAGACCAAAAAAATGATTTCCATAAATACTTAATAGACCTTTTCCCGGTTGATGTACTCTCACACACACATATGACAGTTGACCATTAAAATCTATTTTCCATTATGTTTGGAATTCAACTGAACTATTGGGTCGACTTTGATCTGATGGGTGCAGTAACACAGAGATGGGAAATTTGAAGCAATGATGGGAGACACGGGCTTTTGAGCTGGAAACTCTTTAGGCAGCAGTGATTTACTGGCATATCCTTTGAAAAGAAAAAAGAGAGAGAAGAGTGAAAGTCTTGGTCACTCAGTCATATCCGACTCATAGACTGTGGCCTACCAGGCTCCTTTGGCCTTGAAATTCAGGCAAGAATACTAAAGTGTGTTTCATCCCCTCCCCAGGGTATTTTCCCGACCCAGGGACAGAACCCAGGTCTCCTGCATTGCAGGCAGATTCTTTACCACCTGAGTCACCACGGAAGCCTGGCATATTCTTTACAAACACCAATGGAAAGAAAATGAATATGTCTTCTATGGTGTGTAATTGCCAAAAACATGGCACACACATTTGAAAAATCACTACTTACATGCTCAGGGGCTATTATCTTGAAAAGTTTAATAGCCTATAGTTTGGGCTTTTGTTTTTGAACTATAATTGCATGGTTTTTGCAGCAGCAAGACCTTAATTCAATGGCCAGATGTTCCTACTTGATAATGCATCCAGGATGAGTAACTTACGGCAAGAGGATTTTAGATTCCTCTGGAAACATGTCTCTTGTCCGACTTTCTGTTTCCCTGGGCATGGCTCGAAATCAAAGATCAGACACGTTGCCTGGCAGAGAAGGTTGCTTAGGAAGCCGGCCAGATAGAGTCATCTCTTCTCCCTCCTTTCTCCAGGACTAGATTAATAGATAATACAGCAGCAAAATATCAACTAAGGCTTGCCAAGTCTGTCAAGGCTGTAAGAATTCATTTTGAATCATTGGACATTGGAAAACATGACTACAGGACTTTAAAGGAAAGCTCTCTGGGGAAATATACCTAGGTAGGGAAAAGATTTCACCTTGCTGTGATCAATCACCTTTCAATTTCTTAATAACAAAACACAATTTCTCTTTTCCATAACTTTGACTCAGGAAAAAATGTTTGCTTTTCAGAGGGTGATATTTTAAAATAAAAGCATGATAAATGAGCATCACACTAGCATTGAGTCACTGGAGGGGCCATTGGCATTGGAGTTAAAGTTTCTGGAAGACTTTGAGGTCACTGCTTATAAACTTATTCTTCCAGGAGAAAATAAAAGGACTGGAAAAGATTAAGACTTATAAATATTTGCTTCAGAATGTGCTGTGTTGTTCGGTCACTAAGTCATGTCTGACTCCTTGTGACCCCATGGACTATAGCAAACCAGGCTTCCCTGCCCTTCACTATCTCCTGGAGTTTGCTCAAATTCATGTTTATTGTGTCAATGATGTCATCCAACCATCTCATCCTCTGTCGTCCCCTTCTCCTCCTGCTTTCAATCTTTCCCAGCATCAGGGTCTTTTCCAATGAGTTGGCATTTTGCATCAGGTGGCCAAAGTATTGGAGCTTCAGCTTCAGCATCAGTCCTTCCAATGAATATTCAGGATTGATTTCCTTTAGGATTGACTAACCAGTCAATGGGCTGCAATGGGCTCCTTGCAGTCCAAGGGACTTGAACTGTGTTACTTAAGTGAATATTTACTATAGACTCTGAAAAGAAGGAAGATCAGGAGAAGCTACTGGTGGCTCAACAAGAGGGAAAGTTAAGTGAAAAAGCCCAAAAAGCAAGCAGACAAAAAAATCCCCAGTATGTCTATGCTTTTTTTAAATTGCTGGTTCTTAGTTAAAATTAGGAACTCTCATTCAAGAGAAGAAGTAGTTTTCTGCTGTTTTTAGGGCTGGGAGCTTAAATACTTTTGCAAGCAAATTAAAGCATAAATGTCATACAAATATGAGGTTTTAGATAGATGCTCAATGGTAGGAGATGAGCAGCTGTCTAATAGACATGATGGGCTTCCCTGGTGGCTCAGAGAACCCACCTGCCAACGCAGGAGATGCAAGTTCCATCCCTGTGTCAGGAAGGTCCCCTGGAGAAGGAAACGGCTACCCACTCCGGTGTTCTTGCCTGGGAAATCCCACGGACAGAGGAGCCTGGTGGGCTACGGTCTGTGGGGGTCACAAAAGAGTTGGACACGACAGCGTTTGAACACAATGGATGCAGTGGATATCACTGTCTAATATGTATCACTGTGGTCATTACACAGTGACTCATCGCTAGAATTTTATATGTCAACCTGACTGGGCCATGGGGTGCCCAGACATTAGAGAAACGTTAGGTGTGTATGTGAAGGTGTTTCTGGATGAGATGAATATTTGAATCAGTGCCCTGAGTAAAGCAGACTGTCCTCCCCAATGTCGTTGGCCCTCATCCAAATCACTGGAGGCCTGACGAAAACAAAACGCGGGATGCAGGGAAATTTGTTCTCTGCCTGACCGCCTGAGCTGGGACAGCAGTCTTCTTCTGCCCTTGGACCGGGACTTAGATCATCAGCTTTTCTGGTCCTAGAACCTTCATACTCTGCACTGGAGCTACACCATAGGGCTTCCTGGGTCTCCAGCTTGCAGATGGCAGATCAGCCTGCATATTCACGTGAGCCTCCAGAATTATATGAACCAGTTCACCTATGTTGTTGTTTTCCAGTGGCTAAGTCACGTCCAACTCTTCTGTGACCCCATGGACTGCAGCCCACCAGGTTCCTCTTTCCCTGGAGTTTTCCAGGCAAGAATACTGGAGGAGGTTGCCCTTTCTCCAGAGGATCTTTCTGACCCAGGGATTGAACCCGTCTCCTGCATTGGCAGTGGATTCTTCACCATTGAGCCCCCAGGGCTGCCCTTATCTATTTCTATCTCTGCCTCCATCTCTGTCTCTGCCTCTCTCCATCCTCCAGTGCTCTGTCCTTCCTTAGAGAAATGTCTACTCTCATAAAGCCTAAATAAGAGATGTAACCTTTTTTCCAAATCCAGGAGAACTCCCCAGAACCAAGGGACATCTTTGCAATAGGCTAAATGCTTCCCTTTTATTCTTTGACCTTCAAATATAACCCCCAAGATAACTAAATTGTATTAAATACATGAATAAATTCAACAATGAAAACAGAACCTTTTATTTAGTAATAATTCAATTTTTCATTTTAGATCTCAATGGCCTGTCACAGAGCGCTGATTGCAGCCATCACTCAATGATTATTATGGTGCCCCCTTTATGTCTAGGGCAGCTTTAATAAATGACACTTCATGTCATTTCCTTATTTTATGTTTCAGAGCCTCCACCCTTTTCTTTGATACTCCACGACTCACTTTAATCCAGAAGCTTAGGATCGGTTTAAAGATTTATGTTACAGAGTGATTATAGTCTATTGTTATGCCAGGGATTTCTGTGCAATTGCTACCCATTGTTTGATTAGACACAAAGACTGGAGGGTTTGAATGGGACTTTCCCCCTTATCTGTGGGCAAAGCCTGCCTCCGGCGTAATTTCTGGCCAATATTTTACTGTTGCCATTCTTAGCAATCTGCCACATAATTTCTACGTCAATTCAACCTTTGTGACAAAGGCAAGATTTAGGACAGAACAGGTATGTCCTCAATAGCAAGAACACACATGAATTTTCCTCCTGACTTTGGGGTTCAGCTTTGCTGGCCCAAAAATGGAAGAACTCTGGACTGGTTGCCAGTTTTCTGCTTTTGGAGATTTTACACCTTTTACTATTAATAAGTTGAACTATAAGGTAATAAATATGTTTAATTTTGAACATATGTGGGTAGGACTGAAATACCCGCAGTGGGGAAAAAAAAAAAATTGAAAATAACCATCTAATTGACTTTTTGTTTTTCTACCAATGCAAAGACAGACCAATTATGTAGTCAGTTTTGGTTAGGAAATTGTTACCTGTACAACTTCCAGGAAAAGAAATCAATGACTTCTTATGAAATGGAAGGTGTTTTAAATGGCCTCCATTCCGTTGGTTGTTTAGGACAACTAGCCAAATCCAAAATGAGGGAGATAAATCTGATTTTCATTACTTTCAAATTTATAAACATAAAGTTACACTCGGTTACGAGGTAGAAGGCTGCAATGTATTGTCCTGGAGAAACCAGTGTTTAATTTGTGTCAACAGAGATGGGGCAGCTTGTTCCACAAGGTTCGCCTGAGTTCTTCATTCCTCCTGTGTTTTCTCTGAGTCAGGCCCTCGTTAAGTGAAGAGAATAAGGATGGATGAAGAATATCCGTTCTAATCATTTTGTCAGGTGTGGAGCTGGCCGCTGCCATGTCTCCTGTGAACAACATGGGGTGTGCGTGCCAAGGTGCCCGTGAGACAGGATGGGGCGCACTTCTGGGGGAGCATCCACAGAAGGCTGGAGGGCTCCTGGAAGAGGCAACCTGAGCTGCACCTTGCTGCGGAGAAATAGATTAAGGTTGAGAGAAATAGAGCACGGAGCCAAAAAGCAGTCAGTGCCAGTGGAAGGGGTAGAGAGGCTCTTAGAGTCTGCACCACCAGAGGGGCGTAAATCAGGATATGCCTGCAGGTGAGTCAGGCCATGGAGGTCCTTGCACGCCATCCGTGAGCAAGTGATGAAGCCTGTGAAGGAGCGTGGCGGGATTAGATTTGCATTTTGGGAAAATGAATATTGCTGGTGGTCTTATGAAAGCTGACCTTCAAAGGGGGAAAAAAACAAAACAACAAAAAACTAGAGTTGAGGTACAAGTGAAGAAGGCTTGGATTTCAGCAGCAGAATGAGGAAAGAGGTCACACATTTTATCCTAAAAATTAGGTAGTAAGAGCAGTGGATCCTAGTGATTGACTAGATTCAGAGAAGGGAGTAACAGTGCTAACAGGGATGGCCTGTAAGCCCGAGCACAGTGGGATGAATGAGAATACAATTGCTCCTTCATTCATTCATTTTCTTATTTATCTGTTCGTGCATCTTGTCTTTTAGAACTTATGATCTGAAGCAGATAGCCAAGCAAATCAGTAATTACTGTATATTTAAAATAACAATACATCTATTTTAGGGCCCTGTAAGATTTGAGAGAAGTCACCTTTACAACAGAGATGATTTCAAATATTCCACATACTATCTCATTTAATAAGTAAATATTATCCTGTCATTATAGCAATTGGCATTTTCTTAAGCAAATAATGTAGACAATGTTCGTTATTTAAATAGAAAGAAACTAAATGTTGATAATGGTTAAAATCAATGTTCTGCTAGAGGTGACCTCCAGACTAAAGTTTCAAACCTACTCACTTTTTCTCAACTCACAGGAGTGCCTGCTCTCACACAGGCGGATGGCATTTCTCTTTGTCACCAGCGTCCCATCAGACATTTGAGGAGTTTCATCAATGTCAGCCGAGAATCATTTGTAACATTGAATGAGAACAACTCTGAAGTTCTACCTCATGGAATTCGCTTTTTGTTGAGCTGGAAATGTGCACAGGATGGATGGCAGAGCTCTGTCATGGGATGAACAGAGCGACTGCAAATAGGGCAGAGAGGAATTCTCTGAGGACTTCTAGAAGCCAGTTACCGCAGCGCGACGTGGCCCTTGGTTGCCACGCAAAACAAAGCAAATGCATCAGGTTTAGGCGCAGCGGGCGCTAGGGAGCTTGCTATGCAATGAAGAAAACAGAAAGCAAAGCGTCATCCTGACTGGGCTCCCTGGGTGAAGGCCTCAGGATGAAATATAATTCTTCTTGACTGTGGCTATGTTAAGATCACCATATAGCTATGTGCCTGCTCAGTCGCTTAGATATATTTGACTCTTTGTGACCCATGGACTGTAGCCCACCAGGCTCCTCTGTCCGTGGGATTCTCCAGGCCAGAATACTGGAGAGGGTTGCCATTTCCTCCTCCAGGGGATCTTCCTGACTCAGGAATCAGACCTCTGTCTCTTGTGTCTCCTGCATCGGCAGGTGAATTCTTTATCTGTTTAAATCATTGTTTTGAATGTTGCTCATGTGATCTGATAGATTTTCTGTGTGTAGAATGTGAAGAATTTCTTTAAGTAGGTTTGCAATGAAAGGATAAACCAAACCACTGTGGTTTCTTAGAGGCCTTCTAGGTCCTAAGCTAAGTGTAGTTTTCCAGTACTACTCATTATGAAAATAAGTCCTGGGCAGAGATAAGGAAGGAAGGGAAGCATTTCCTTTTTCCTCGGAAGTTTTTGGTATTTCTCTGTTTGGTTAGAATGGATCTGAAAAGTAAAGAAATAAAATGAGGGACTTCCCCGGTGGTCCAGGGTTTAACAATCTGCCTGCCAATGCAGGGGACACGGATTCTATCCATGGTCCTGGAAGATCCCACATGTCTCAAAGCAAGTGAGCCCCTGGGCCACAATTTCTGAGCCGTCACACCTAGAGCCCGCAAGCTGCAATGAGAGAAAGCCTGTGCACCGCAATAAATACCAGGCATAGCCATAAATAAATAAATAAATAAAAATTTTTTTAAAATGAGGCCAAAAAATACTGGCTCAAGTGATTTGCTTGCAGTGTCTCTGTGGATTCTCATAATACTCTTGCCATGACCTCTACAAGGGGTTGGAGACCTGGGTCCTTGCTCATTTTGCCAGTTCCCAGCTCTGTGACCATGGCAACTCATTACAGCCTCTCTGCACTTTTCCATCTGTAAAATGGGGGCAGCAAAAGCACTGTCTTATTGGTTTGTGGTTAGTTTAAATTTGTTAACCTACGTGCCCAACGCAGTGCTTGTTATTACTATATGTAAAATGGGAGGGATAAGAAACTTCACTGTTCATCCTGCTCTAAAGGTGAGCAATGTTCTATAGAGCAGGGTTTTAAAAGTTGTTTTAAACAGTTTGTTTATGGTGTTTTCTATTGCAGTATAATTGCCTCACAAGTATACATATGTGCCCTCCCTCTCGGACCCTCCTCCACCCCTCACCCTAGCCCACCCCTCTTAGCTGAGCCCCCCTTAGAGCAGAGTTTTAATTTGTGCACTTGCCAAACAGCAGAGACTTCCATATTGCAGCCAGAATGACTGCATATGTTTGGATAAGTGATCCACATATGATTAAAACCTTATAAATTAACAAATAAAGTAAGCACTAATAGGTCTACTACTAAAACTTTGGGGTTTCCAGAAGTCTGAGAAAGAGCCCAATTTGCTTGCTTTGTTTGATTCAAACCTCCCCCATGTGTTAATGGTTGAAGAAAATGAATTACATTCATGATACTCATTTCAAGTGTAAGATGAATATATTTTAGTTTAAAAAAAAAAACACATCATAAAGTGAATGGTTTTAAGACAAAACTTTTTACCTTTTCTCAGTGACTAAAAATTCCCTGGCAGAAACACAGATGCGCCATTTTATTTTGAGTTTTATCGCTTGGTATAAGATTATGAGTGCTGCCCATATGATCACAGAATACTTTAATCAAAGCAAAGAAAAACAAGGAGTGGATTAAGTTAGCCATTAATATTGTGTCAGTGTCCACTAATTTTTTTTCCCTCCTAAAAACAAATAGTCCATTTTAGAGCCTGCAGCTACCTGGCCAAAGGGATTCATTATCCCATGATTATTATGGGAATTCGGACAGCTCCATAAATTCAGATAGTGAAATGTGTTGAAGCAGGAAAGTGATTTCAGAAGCAAGGCATTTTTTTGTTTTTTCTGTACACAGAGTCTGGCTTTTATTTCTAGGGCAAGCATTTAAAATGGTCATTTAGGAATGTGTGTCTTCATTGGCAATGTCCACAAGAAAAATGAAAAGGAATTCTGTTATCGCCCACTGATGAACAGAGGAATTGTTTTCAATAAGTGAAGTTATTAGACTGAGGATTGTGTTTTTATTTTGTCTGCTCTGTTATGATTTTTGGTGAAGAGGATCCAACCTGGGCAAGCAAGCAAAACACTCAATTTAAGACTTGCTTCTAGTTTTCACTAAAAAAAAAAAAAAAAAAGTCTTTGGACCTAATTGTGACTTTTCACGAGGACTTAAGAAAATTCATTTTAGATTGCATCATTATTCCAATAAACTTCAGTTTCAGCTATTATAATAATCAGCTATAATAATCAGGGTCTGAATTTTCAGGATTAGGACAGGAGAGTAACTAAGTAGAGAAAGAAAATTCACGTGTGTGTTTCTAAAAAGTGATTTTACAAACCAAAGGAAACTGTTTTTGTTTATTATAAGGAAATGTTTTATACAATTTTCAACTTCAGATGCTAAATGAGGCTGTGATTTTTCTCTCATTACCCTTGACATCTATCCAGGATTGACTCACTGATGATTAGAATATTCTCTATTCCTTCCAAGTCTAGGCAAGATTCCCTCTTGTTCTCACCTGCTAGACTTTATTATGGAAACACATACGTCTCCTTTGTAGCAGTTACCACTTGTTTTTGTCACTATGCTCTTAATACCCATCTTATTCATTAGGGTGTAAAAATCTATGTCCCATTTCGCTAACCATTACAGTCCAACCCCTAACATACATACACATACGCAGAAAGAGTTCTGACATAGTGACTGTTTGACTGAATGAAATGCATTTGCCATAAAAGTTGATGTGAGATTTCCTACAAACCAAAAAACAAATGTTAGCAATCACATAAAGCAGGGCTTCTTACAAAAAGATTCCTAAGTTAGCGAATAGAGTGACCTAAAAGAACAGATCCCACTTCCTAAAAGTAGCATTTAAAGTCTGTCTCAAACTATGACAAGTAATAGGAGTGTGTTTTTAAGAAGGAAGGGCTAAAATTCAGCAAGCAATTTCTTCCTAATGGACTTCTGCAATTCCTTAAAGCCTTAATGTCCTGTATAAGCATAACTTCTCTGCCCGACATTACGCTACCTTAAAAGCCATCATCTTTTTGAATGTCTTTTAAGTCCCCACCTCGCTAGTCATCCTTGCTCCTCAGTTTCTGTAAAAACAGGGACATGGAAATTAGTGCCTCATGCTTCCAAGTGTGCAGCGATATTGAACACACCACAATGGCGAAGAGCATTAAGTTGAGGAAGCTGTTAGAAAAAAGTTGTGATTGAAATAGCATTGCATTTCTGTATCATGTCTCATGGCACTGAGCTGGCTTCCTCATTTTGCTTCTATTTAAGTGTTTCTGGAAAGTCTTTAAGAGGGCTATAGGCTTAGGGATCAAAGATGAATTTCTTGAAAATAATATAGTCTATGAAAAACTCACTGGACTTCTTTATTTTGTACTGTATTTGGCAAAGAAAAAAAAGTATAGTTTTGTGATCCGAAACTCTTTGTCTAGGATTTGCCTTTACCACTCCATAATTGTACCTAGAAGAGTGTTACCTGTGAGTTTTTAGTGTTTACATTTCATTCTTTTGAAGTTTCCACTAAAAAAAATCTTAGTCCAACTTAGGGTTTAGGAAAGTGGCAGAATATTTTAAGAATCACTGATAGAGATGCAGACAGGCGGTATAAACACACTGATGGTGGTGGATTCTCAGATCCTCAGGGGATGAGGCTGGCAATTCTGAATCTCTTCAGGATGGCCCTCCCGCTGGGGTTAATCCTCCCAGCAAAGGTGTCTCATGGGTGACGGCCCTGCAGGAAGCAGGGGCAAAACCACTCTGCTGTGGTATTCGTCTGAACTTTCGGCCAAGCACTGTGGACTTGGGGAGTTTCCCCACAGCTGCTGCTCCAGGTGGCGAAGGGCAGGGTTGCCATCTCTTCTTCCTCCCCATTTCCTTCTGTTGCTCCAGTGGTTCTCTGTTTCCAAGTGGCCTCAGGGGGAGAGCCTCATGTACTATTCAGTTATCTCACACTGCTCCATGACAACCCATGGTCCCGCCAATCCGCATCTCAAGAAGCGAGGAGTGTGAGTGAGCCATCCTATTGGGGCATTCAGCATCTAGTACAAATCTACCCTTCAATTCTCCACCAGACGTCACGACACTAGACACATCAAGCGGTACTCCTGTCCTGGGGTAACTTACAGACAGCAATATTCATTTTTGTGTGGATAATACCAGACATTCAGGGACCTACAATGTTTGTGATAGATCTCTATTTCCAGCCTCCACTTACATTTCTAACTAAAAGAACACTATAGTAAAGCAGCAAGAACAACCAGGATGAAAAGAGTAACAGTGGAAAAAGGAACATGTAGCAACTACTTACTAAGAAGCATTTAATAACTCTGTGGGGGTAGTTCCATATAATCCCACTTTACAGATGAGACCACTGGATCCTAGACAAGTGAACTAACTCACCTAAGGGCACACAGGACGTTCACAGCAGATGAAGGGTTAGCCCTGGTTGGGTGAGCTCTGGGGCCATCATGTTTGGTCTGGTTATGTGACTTTGGGAAAATGAGTTAACATCTCTGGACTTCAGTTTCCTCATGTGTCAAGTGGGAATACTGATAATACCTAAAACAAAGGGTTGTAAGGATATAATTAGCCAATGCATATAAACTTAACTGCTTACTGAATATTATTATTATTATTAATCACAACAATAACTATCATTATTGTGGTTATTATTTTTTATGCTATGCTGCTTCTCAAGGTTCTCAAAATCTATGGATTTTCTGCAAAGCATGCTTATATTTACATTTTTACTTATCCTGTCCTCAGAAATTATATATCATTTTTTTAAAGCTACCATACCAAACTCACTCTACTTTTAAGGGTCCAGATTTTCTCCTTGAAATCAACTTAGACATCCCCTCCCCTCAGAAAAGCAGCCTTTGTTTCTTCTTTCTTTTGTGTTTGTTTTCATGTCACCCACACAGCAGTGGAGATGAGCCGATTATGCTACTGGCTGGACACACAGAAAAAGACTACGCCTTGGACTCGTTAATCCCCAAAGTCTAGCATTGTGCTGCCTACAGAGCAAGCGTTCCTTAACAAATTATGAATAGATTAATTTTTAAAGTCCAGGAGACCTCCTAGGTAGGCTGTTTCTGACTATGAAGTAGAGATAAAAGAAAAAACAATATGGGGGGAAAAGCTACCAAATAGCTTAACAATGGCCCAAGATAAAGCAATAACAGGATCAAAGTGAGAAGACTAAGCTCCAATTTTCTGCCTTAAATCTAGAAAGAAATTGATTTTGAAAATTGTGTGTACATCACAATGGTCCAGTGATCAGATGGGATAGGTAAGAGCTAACTTGTAATTTGAGTGTCACTTGGCTATTTTTCTTTCTACTCACTAATACTTTCCTCATGCCTTCCCTTGGGGTAAAACTGTGTTATAGTAGACTTCTTTCTTTGGTTAAAAACACTCTCCTCAAAAAGTCCAGTGACTCGATTTGAGAGAGCTGCTAGAAGAATTAGTTATACATTTCATTTATGTTATATGTTATGCACTGTGTATTATGTATTTCATACATATGTTACCTGTGTATATATATGTGTAATTATGTATATCTGTATGTACATATTTTTATTTCAGAAAATATTTATGGTCAGTTATATGTGACAAACAGAAACTTAAGTTGAAAATGAGACAAAAGAGAGAAAAATCAAAATTTGAAAAAAATTGCCGAAGTTCTTTAAAACAATAGAAATTATCTCCGGTGTTTTAAACTGAAAAACATTGTCATGTGATTAATACGCTCTTGAGAACACGTTCTTGTTGACTTGTCCCTTCGTTTCCCTGGGCTCCTCTTTGCGTGGACCTCAATACATACGATGAGGTCAGAGCAGCTAGGCAGTTCTGCTCTTACAGGTCTCTGCTGGTCCATCGTTGACCAACTGCCATTTTCATTGTGAAATACCTAGAAGAACGGATGGGCCAGATACCTTTTGAGAAAATTGTTTTGAGTGACGACTTTTCTCAAGGCTGACAGGGACATGTGTATATTTCCATGCTGCCCCCGCGGGAAATGAGGCAAGAGGGTATTCTGTGTGCATTATGAAGGCTGAAGAACCCACCAGAGACACAGCCTAGTTAGAAAGTCGTCCCGCGTTTGTTTGAGATGATCTGATAACTAATCTAACGAAGCCAGGATCTTGCTTAAATGATCTTTTCAAACTTGCCTTATTGAGTAGATAAATAGATGGCAGAAGTTCAAAGGTTATAGTCTGCGTGGTTTGGATACAATAATTTTAGCCTGAAACTACTTGAAGGCCATGGCACAGAATAGCTGATGCCTCTTGTGGCCCTATTATTAATGAATTCATCCGAATGCTACTTTGCAAATGGTGGAGAAATTAATACTAAAGCAACAAAATGTTATCATATTAAGTAGGATTATTATTTACCATCTGCCTGAAATAAGGAATACCGACTAGTAATTTTATTATAAGATTATTTGATGTTTAATGATCTTATTTGTAATTAGGTAGCATGTGTGTGTGCTAAGTCACTTCAGTAGTGTCCAACTCCATGTGACCCCACGGACTGTAGCCCACCAGGCTCCTCTGTCCATGGGATTCTCCAGACCAGAAGACTGGAGAGGGTTGCCATGCCCTCCTCCAGGGGATCTTCCCGACTCAAGGATTGAACCCATGTCTCCTAGGTCTAACCTGCATTGGCAGGTGGGTTCTTTACCACATATGCCCCCTGGGAAGCCATTAGGTAGCAGGATTATGGATAATAAAAGCATAATAAATATGTATGAGGTAAGTATGCAATCTGATATGACTATTTTATTTTCCTGTACCGGGGGCTGTTTATATATATTCAAAAGTAATATCAGATTAAGGGGGAAGAAAGAGTCAAATATTATTCTTATTTTTTCAGTTGGAAATTTTAACTTCTCTGCAGGTCTCACCATTTTCAGGCCCTCAGCAGGGAGTTAAAAAGAACTTGAAGCTCATGGGTCAGTAACCAGGGTCTGGTTCTAAGTACACAGCATCATCTATAAATGATTCCAATGGCCAAAGGCTAAGAAAAGGCCAATAAAAACTACAAATAATCTGATATTTGTTTCTGATACATATTCTCCCTTTCAGTCATTCATCGATTCAACAAATATTTGTTGGGTACATACTGTAGACAAGGTCCATTCCTCTTGCTGAACATAGACACTGGGAGCAAAGTAGTAAGAGCCACAGACAAGCATATTTAAAATCTACCTTTGGCTCAAGTACATATTTGCCTGAGCTCACAGCTGGTATTCGTCATTCATTCATTGAATAAACATTTATTAAGGCCCTGAGCTAAATATCAGGGATATCCCAGAGAACAAAAAGACAGACGTCTTGTCAGCTGGGGGCAAGAAAAATAACAGATAAGCACATGTAAACGCAACCCACTGCAAATTCTTTAAAGAGTCGGGAACCGTGATCTGTGGTGGAAATAAAGCAGTGGGGTATGCCTGTGTCACTGCTAACAGAAGATTACTGGGAAAATCCTGCCTGAGAGAATAGTATTTAAGCTGGTATTTGAGGATGAGAAGCATACAGCCGTGTGAGCTGCCATAGGCAAGCATGCCAGGAAGATGGCAGAGCAAGGGAAGCCAGGCTGCCTGGAGAGCCGTGCTGAGAAAAAATGGTCCAAGACTCACAGGGAGACGGGGAGGAGAGCTACCAACATGGCTGACCTCCAATACATCATTTTACCTGGAATATGGAAAATGGTTGGAAAAGGGCAAAGTAGAAGTGTGGGAGAACCTAGGGAAGAATGGATAATCAAGAGGGCTTCTTCCTTTTTATTTTATTTAATGGTCCCCTGGTGGCTCAGTGGTCAAGAATTCGTCTGCCGGTGCAGGAGACATGGGTTCGATCCCTGGGTCAGGAAGATCCTCTGGAGAAGGAAGTGGCAACCCACTCCAGTGTTCTTACCTGGAAAATCCCATGGACAGAGGAGTCTAGTGGGCAGGCTATATAGTCCATGGGGCTGAAAATCTACAACTTAATGACTAAACAACAACAACCTGGATCTTGTTTGTGTAAAGAAAAAGATATATCAAGAGAATGAGAATTCAGGGGAGAGAGGGGAGTCACTCCAAGAAAGTCCTGGGAAGACTGAGACGGATAGATTCTTTATTGCCTGGTGGGGGGGGGGGGGGGGAATACTGTATTTGCAAAAGAGGAGAGAAACAATGTATGCACAAAAGAAACAGGAAGAAAGATACTATCTGAGGATTGTCTCAGTGAAGTGCTAGATAATGTGTGCAGCGGAAATAGGAAGGCATAAAATTTGAGAAGTAAGGAAAAGACATGGTTTGATTTTTCCAAGAAGTGAAATAAGTTTCATCATGGGTAAATAAGTATTGAAACAGAGTTATAAGTGAAACCATTAGAACAAAACATGCATACTTTTCTAAATGCCAAGGATTCATGAAAGAAATAAGAGATAGAAAGAGAGGGAGAGACGGGGAGAGAGAAAGAGGAAGGAATTTCATGGAGGCTACTGAGAAATGATTTTGGACTTTTGGCTACTGTTGAATCACCTTTTGTGTGATTTTATGTGACAATTCTCAGTTGTAGAATTTCGGACATGGTGAAATCAAATGGCCATTGGATCAATGGCTCCTTTTTTCCCCCCGAGTGACTGATAGACAACTCTTGAGAAAGAATGTGCCTGTGAAAGGTTGACAATAATGGAAACCTGTGAATTCCAACCTGAGGAAGAAAAAGGAGAGGCTAATGGAAGTGGGGGGGTCAATGGATTAGAGGGCTTCATGACCATGAGTTGGTTTCATGGAAAACTGGTACAGGAGATTATAAGAATAGAAGCTACTGAGATATTAAATCTTTGATTTTGAGAGTGGATCAGTTTTAGTGTGGGATGAATACCAAGTAACTCTCAGGAGTAAATTTTGATTGATTTAGCAAATGAACTAATCCTCTATGATCTTGGGGTGGAAGATGACTGACCTTTCCAAAGGTAAATCAGAGTAAACCCTGGGTCTCCATGTGTGTGGAGTTAATAAAGTTACCTAAAGAAACAGATAATATTTTTAAATTATTTCTTTTCTGCTTAAAATATTAAAATCAACATAATAGCAGACTCTAATTAGACCCCCACCCATAAAGCAGTTGCTATATGTAAAGATGATTATGAGCTTTATTTGAAGAACTGGTTTCTAGATCTCCACTACCAAATTCATTTTATCTGTCAAACAACAATTTCCTCCAAAATGTACTCATTATAGAATCTACCAGCCTGGCTTAGGTTCTCCTTTGGGGTTGGAAAAACTTACAATACATTTAAATTCCAAAAGGTCTTGGATGGACACTTTCAAATTCTGTTTTACATGGCACCTTCCTAATCTTGTTAAAGATTTGTTGGCTAAATGCTCAACAAGTCAAATGAGGTGTTGGGCAATTTCCCTATCTGTTTGCAATTTAAAGCTGCTTATAAACTAGTCTCAGTCTGCTACTGGGAAAGAAGAGAAGAAAATTCATGCTTGAGGCATCCGAGGAACTTCAAAAGTTTCTCAGCCCAAATGAGGTCCCCAGAGAAGTTCAAAAACTCCTCATTTTCTTTGCTCTTTGTTGTACTTGTTCTAACAAATCAGTCTTTGATTATCTTAGAAGTTACCCCTGACTCATGTTAGGTCACTTGGATCAGAGAGCTTGTAGACACAACTATTACCTCAGAAATGTTCTGCTTTGGTCTAGAAAACATTGTCTGATAGATGCTGGGCGTACCACACCAAGGTCAATGCCACCCTCCTGGAGGACATACTCAAGAGCAAAGCCAACAGATATCCATCTTTAGAGCGGGTATGTTACTTAGTGTTTACTCTTAAAAATCTCCACTTCTGGCTTTAGGAGCGCTGAAGATAAGGAGTGTATTTATTTCTCAGTGATCCTGTAAAAAGTTTTCAAGTGTTTATCTTTGAAAAACCAGGATTTTTAGTACAAATATCTGTCTATATTCAGAACTCTTTGCCTTCCTTTCTCTTCCTCTCTCACTTTAGTAGAAGTGGATCACCCACCCTTATCTTCGCCAGCCTTTGGGAGGGTCTCCTGAGCTGTCTGGTTCAAGTGGGAGGCTTCTCTTTCTGAAAGGTTTGCTTCCATCTCCTGGCAGGTGGGCTATGGTTTGTCTCAATGCTTTTACTCCTCTTGCTAAGGTGCATGGTATGTTTCGGTACATGGGCTCAGTTCTACGACCTTTTAAAATTCTTTGGCCCATCTACCTCACAGCAGAGCTAATTTTTGTGGAGAACTGAAATACAGAATTTGCTGCCATATGATGAGACTCTAACAGGAGCTACTGACAAATGAATGGAATGGAATTTCCTCTCAGAATATATCATTAGAAAGGCACATATGAATTAAAAACCCATCAATGAACCCAATCATAGACGTTATTGTAGTATTACGTTGTATTGGGTGTAATAAGTCTGAAACACTGTATGGGGTCTAAGAAGTCAAGAAGATATTTTAGCTTCCTCTCTCTTCCTGGAGGCAGCACCATAGAGAACATTATAAGGAGAGCCCGATGTGTCATTCTTCTTATGATTTAGGCTTTTTGAAAAATAACCATTTTTGTCCTGCTTTTACCCTGAAAAAAATCAGCCCAGTGCTAGTCAACACACACCGTTAGATTATGGAGATGAGAACTCAGTCAGTCAGTGGAAGGAAGATGCAGGTGTGAAGGGAGGTGTCACACAGACCAACATTTTCAATATGGTTAAAGGGGAGCTCATCTCTGGATACTAGTTAAACCATTGAGTAAAATAAAATACTGGTGGTGGAGCAAGTGCATTTAGGTGTAGAAAGAGTGGTACTTAAAACAACAAGAAAACCAGTGAGAACAAAAAAGAGGTGAAAGAGAGAAATTGAATTAAGTGTTCATAAAAGTCGCTGCAGTTTGTCTCAATGTTTACTCTTCTTGCTAAGGAGGAGAAGGGGATGACAGAGGATGAGATGGTTGGATGGCATCACCGATTTGATGGACAGAAGTTTGAGTAAGCTCCGGGAGTTGGTGATGGACAGCGAAGCCTGGCAGGCTGCAGTCCATGGGGTCGCAGAGTCGGACATGATTGAGTGACTGAACTGAACTAAACTGATTGAAAAGTTGCTCCAAATCCTACATTTTGACCAATTCACAACTTGGAGACTCTAGTTGCCTTAGGATGGTATCTTCCCAAAGGCAAGGAATTATTAATTCATCCAGTTTCTGTTCTCTTCCTATTTCTTAAAGGTTTTACTAAAGACGAGAGATCAGGGCTTCACTGAGAAGGGCCTTTAATTTTAGCTCCAAAAATCTTCTCATCTAGATCTTGGGACTTCTCTAATGGTCCAGAAGTTAAGATTTCACCTTCCAATACAGGGGACATGGGTTCGATTCCTGGCCGAGGAGCCACATACCTCATGGCCAAAACACCAAAACATAAAGCAGAAGTAATATTGTAACAAATTCAATAAAGACTTTAAAAGTGGTCTGCATCAAAAGAAATCTTAAAAAGAAAAGATCTAGAAGGGTAAAGGAAGTTACTAGAAAATATAGAACTGACCCTATGACAAACATTATATTTTAGAGTACTATTTTAACAATATGGCCAGACTATATCCTGAATACACTCTCCATACCAAATGTCTAGAAATATTGGATAAAATACAAAAACATAATTTTAGGTACATCATGAAATTCCCTAAGCATGTGAGCAGGCAAGTGTGTAAATACACTAGTGCAATGCAAGATATTCCCAGAGGTCCAAAGTTAAGGCAGAGCTGAAAGCAGACTTAAATGAGCCCTGATGCTTTAGCTCTCCTGGGTTGGCTGCATAGACCGAAGACAAGGCCTTGACCCTGCAGAAGATGAAAATAAGAGCTTGAGTTTCCCTCCTACATGCTTAGGGAGAGGGAGGCCAGGAAAAGAACTGACCTTTGGAAAAGGAAGATTATAAGGAAATATGTCTGCCTTCACCCTGGCACCAAGTGGAAAATTAATACTTTAATGAAAATTTCTTTCTTCTTTGGATAATTACCATAATTGCATGACTTAGAAAAACCTAAACCAGGAATTAATTTAAATAACTTATAGCATGGTGATGCCCTGGGGCATTCAATGAAGGCAAGAGGGACTCTCTATAAGAAAACGTCCTCAATCCAGGGATGCAAAGATTATTACTGATCAAAGTCAGTCAATGATATACTCGCAATCCTAAATTATATATGCAATACACGATCAGAGGAGCAGTCATGATTGAAACCAGTAGAAACTATAAACAACAGGATATGATCAGCAAGGAATTAAGATATTGTAAAGACAGGCACAGATAAAATAATTTAGTTTAAAAATAAGTAAAATATGGAGTATAAAAAGTGATTTAGGGATAAGAGAGAAAATTTGAGTAGATTTACAAAAGAAATAAAATTTCAATAAATAAAAAATAAAACATTTGAAATGAAAAGCTCAATACTTCATTAGGTTGGTTACAAAGAGCTAAAGAGAGAATTGAAGAAATTGTTGAGAATATGGAAAAAGGGAATGCAACATATAGAAGAGACATTGAGTTATGGAGTTTCAAAACCTAATATATTTTGATAACATTTCCAGAGAGAGAATAGAGAAAGTTACAGGCAATGCTTATAACATTAATGGATAAAGTTTATCCATAATTGCAGTGATTAAGCCTCAGATTCACTAAATTCTAGGTAGAAATTAGAGAGACATTCGTGCTAGGTTCATCACAATAAAACTGTAAAGCAACTAAGACAGTGAAAAATTTGAAAAAAAGCAACAAAGAAAAGACAAATTGTTCACAAAGAAACGATTCAAGTGAGCATGACCTTCCTGACAGAACAGTTGAAACAATAATATAGTATAGTTATATCTTCAAAGTAATGAGAGAAAATAACAAAGTAGGATTAAAAACCCAGATGAGCCAAAGTCAAGAGATAGTGCTGAAATAAAGACACCTGCAGGGAAGTACAGAATATTTACTAAAGGAAATCTATAGAAGATAGGTCAGAAAGAACAATATTGATCAAAAAATTGTTAAATATGAGGGACTCCAAGAAAATAAGACTGCATAAAACAATAACATAACCATGTGTGAAAAAAGAAAGTAGAGAACATGCCATGGTAATGGCAGAGACCCAGGAGGATAAAGATAATATCTTTGCATTTTAGATAAGTATTCATGTTAACATAGATTGGGCATTTTCATAAATGGTGGAGAAAAGTGGAATTAAAATAATAACTCAAAAGAAGCCAGAAAAGGAAAAATAAACTAAAAAATGTAGCAAATTCAGAAAAATTCAAAATGTGATCACAAACATAATTTAAAATATGTCCATAATCACAATGCATGGCTAAATTCCCAAGTTGTAAGACAGAGCTTTCTAGATTACAGAAAAATATTCCACTATATATTCTTTACAAGATATACATTAAACCTAACAAAACAGAAACCTGGGCAGAAAATAATATACTGCAAAAAATGAAACATACTGTAGCTATATAAATATCAGACAACAGAGTCTTAAAGGCAAAAAACACTATTAAGAAGAAAGTCAGTATAAATATTTGATTCACTGTAGGAAAAATTATTCTAAATTTATAAGCATCTAACATTATATCCAAAAATACTTCGGGCTAAAAAAATGGCACAAGACATTGATACATCGATTACCTTTGGTTCAGTTCAGTTCAGTCACTCAGTAGTATCTGACTCTTTGCGACCCATGGAGTTGCAGCACGCTAGGCCTCCCTGTCTATCACCAACTCCTGGAGTTTACTCAAACTCACGTCCATTGTGTTGGTGACGCCATCCAACCATCTCATCCTCTGTAGTCCCCTTCTCCTCCTGCTTTCAATCTTTCCCAGCATCAGGGTCTTTTCAAACAAGTCAGCTCTTCACATCAGGTGGTCAACGTATTGGAGTTTCAGCTTCAGCATCACTCCTTCCAATGAACACCCAGGACTGATCTCCTTTCGGATGGGCTTGTTGGATCTCCTTACAGTCCAAGGGACTCTCAAGAATCTTCTCCAACACCATAGTTCAAAAGCATCAATTCTTCAGCACTCAGCTTTCTTTATAGTCCAACTCTCACATCCATACATGACCACTGGGAAAACCATAGCTTTGACTAGACAGACCTTTGTTGGTAAAGTAATGTCTCTGCTTTTTAATAAGCTCTCTAGGTTGGTCATAACTTTTCTTCCAAGAAGCAAGCATCTTTTAATTTCATGGCTGCAATCACCATCTGCAGTGATTTTAGAGCCCAGAAAAGTAAATTCAGCCACTGTTTCCACTGTTTCCCCATCTATTTGCCATGAAGTGATGGGACCAGACGCCATGATCTTAGTTTTCTGAATGTTGAGCTTTAAGCCAACTTTTTCACTCTCCTCTTTCACTTTCATCAAGAGGCTCTTAAGTTCTTCTTCACTTTTTGCCATAAGTGTGGTGTCATCTGCACATCTGAGGTTATTGATATTTCTCCTGGTAATCTTGATTCCAGCTTGTGCTTCATCCAGCCCAGCATTTCTCATGATATACCCTGCAAGTAAGTTAAATAAGCAGGGTGACAGTATGCAGCCTTGACGTATTCTTTTACTGATTTGGAATCAGTCCATTGTTCCATGTCCAGTTCTAGCTGCTGCTTCTTGACCCGCATACTGATATCTCAAGAGGCAGGTCAGGTGGTCTGGTATTCCTATCTCTTTCAGAATTTTCCACAGTTTGTTGTGATCCACACAGTCAAAGGCTTTGGCATAGTCAATGAAGCAGATTATTACCTTAAAGCAAATCCATTACCTTGGTAAAATATTTTAACACAACTCTCTTTAATTGTGTGACTAACTTTACTACAGTCAAAAATTTAATAATGCACAAAGCTAGAACATTTTTTTCCCCTCAAAACTAGAGAAGAACCATTTTTTTGAAGGACTTGTTGGACAGTCACAACAATTAACTACATAAGAGAACCTCAAAAAGACCCTCAAAAATAATGAAAACATTATATATCTAAATATATGCCTGTTTATAGCATCACCTTCTTAAATGATAGAGAAGAAAAGCAGAACAGAGGGCCAATTGTCTAACTTTTGATTTTAGAGAAGGACACCAGACTCAACCTGAAGAGAAAAGTAGGAGGAAAGAAAAACGTTTTTCACAAAGCCCTTCTGGCATGAGCGGGAATGCAGTATGGTTCCTGGACAGTCATGGGTTTGTGTGGGACAGTCACAATGTATGCCTGTCGTCTTCGTGAAATCATTAAAAATGCACTTGCATTCTCGAAAGGTGTTCCCGTTTGAAGGATGACTAAAAAGGAAAACAGAATTGAAGCAAAGTCTAGGACAATGTGGTAAAGTGAAGTCTAAATGACATGGGTCATTTTCACAGGCCAGAGTGTTTCATAATTTTGAAAGCCAGGAGTCAGAATCCTGAGTGAGGAACCCCAGTGTCGTGGAGGAGCCCAGCTGCTGAACAGATTCAGATTCCATCCTCAGGTGCCTTGGAGCAGATGATCAACTCAACAGAGCTGGAGTCGCGTTACCCAAGACGCCCCACAGCTAGATCCCCTGCATGGAGTGGGTAGGCTTGAGCAACGGAGGGCTGAGTACCTTGGTAACAGAGCTAGGGCCGTGAGACAGCTGAACCGTACCGAGGATGCCGTTAACAACTAGTTCACTAATGGGCGGGTCAATGCAGAGACCAGCTGGGTTACCCTATGTCAGAATTGAGGAGAGTCCAACATGAAAGGAAAAGGACATTTCCTCACATATCCCTAGAAACATAGCTGTCCTTAGTCTGCTTTTATTTTTGTTTCTTTTACTTCCTTCTCTATTTTCTTCCCTTTTCTCCAAATCAATAGCTTAATCAAACTGTAAAGAAAGAATTATCTTTTCCTCTTGGACTTGACGTGGAAAATTTAGAATCAGAGGAAAATAATGCATTTTCTTTATTAAAGGTGCATCAAAAATGTTTAGGACTTAAATCCTAAAGTCCATTGTTTACTATATTAGGGAATGGAGTTGTTGTTCAGTTGCTAAGTCATGTCTGACTCTTTGCGACCTCTTGGACTGTAGCAAGCCAGGCTCCTCTGTCCTCCACTACCTTGAAAATATATACTAATAAGTATAGGAAGATGGTGCTTTCTTGAGCATTAATCAAGTTAGAGGTGAAAAACTTCAGAAGATGATCTTTTATGTTACTGAGATATACAGACTTTTACCAAGGAGAGGGAAAAGAGGTGGATAGGAAAAAAATTTGAACCTTTCAAAAATAGAACAATGAAAAAACCATGTTAAAACAACTTACACAAAGCTTTTCCCAACATAGGAGTAATAGAGTCTTGCCTGATAAAAAGGAACAAAGGAAAGACACCTAATCCTGTTAATCTTGTTCCATCAGTGGAGAAAGAGCTGGATAAGAGGAAGCAGTTTTGGGGAAGCATTCAGTATAATGGAGCAGCTCTGGGCGACAAGCTGAATGGTGATCCGATCAAATTACTTAAACTAAAAACCATGAAAAGAATTTCACACTTTGTCTGGCTAAGAAAACAGTTTTATCAAGTGCACCATCTTAAATGCAATGAGATTTCTTTTTACTGTTCTGTGCCCACTGTCTTGCTTCAGTGGCTATGCTACATGGAAAAAGGAAAGGCATTGTTGATGACATTTCACTAAGTGGAAGAAGAACAATTCATGGCATTTAGGTGTTGAGTGCTGAGTCTGGGAAGGTATTGAAAAATCTGAACTTTTCAGTGAGTTGGTATATGAAAAAAAAACATATATTTCCACTCACTTTCTTATGATAGCTTTAATCTTCTCCTCTCATTCACTTTTCCCTTCTTCTCGACTCCCCCTTCCTACCTTTTCCTTTTTTTTTTTTTTTTTGAGTGTTAAAGTCAGAAATCTTGAAATTGATATTCATAAGTGAACTCAGGCATTCTAGAAATGCCTTGAAGCTGTATGCAAAATTTGTGTTTGCCTGTGTACAATGTTTTCCCCAGGGACAGGGAAATAATATTTTTCAGATATTTACAGTTTTTTTTTTCTGATTAATAAATAATTTAAGAACAGAATTGGGCTGTGTTGCCTTTTGCTGCACTTTGGTGGGAAGCCTTTCTTTTTCATGCCCTTCTGCTTCCCTGGGGCAAATTTCTTCATCCACCTGTGAATGAAATGACCAGAATATACAAATATTCACAAAAAGCTAAGAGGGAAGTTGAAGATAAGGGGAAAAATACATCCAAGTTAGCAGATCTGGTCTGTGCATCCAGCATCCTGTCTGAACTTGACCTTCAAGGGCAACTCCCACTTCATCCTTTGTGGAGACACACAGCTGTGATGCTGAGACCAGGACAAGGTCTTATACCACCTCTGAGAAGGAAACATTCAAGAGGAATAAGTTAGAACTGGGCTTAACCCATGGTTCAGTGGGTAAAGATCCTGCCTATAATGCAGGAGACCCGGGTTCAATCCCTGGGTCAGGCAGATCCCCTGGAGGAGGGAATGGCAACCCACTCCAGTATTCTTGCCTGGGAAATCCCATGGACAGAAGGGCCTGGTGGGCTACAGTCCAAAGGGTCACATAGAGGTGGACACGACTAAGCAACTCAGCACACATACAAGGTTAGGACCGTGAGGATGACAAAATGCAACTGGTTCACTGGATATTCCTTCCTGAGAATGTGCAGCTGAAATCTTCATGGCCAGATACTTCAATGAGCTGGACTCGAGAAGTGTTGTCAGACCCACCATCTTGACAAATCTAGATGTGAATAAAGAATTTGTTGTTGTTGTTCTGTTGCTAAGTCTTGTCCAACTCTTTGTGACCCTATGGACTGCAGCATGCCAGGCTTTCCTGTCTTTGCTCAAATTCATGTCCATTGAGTCTGTGATGCCATCCAACCATCTCATCCTGTGCCGCCTCCTTCTCCTCCTGCCCTCCATCTTTCCCAGCATTAGGGTCTTTATCAGTGAGTCAGTTCTTTGCATCAGATGGTCAAAATATTGGAGCTTTAGCTTCAACAGTCCTTCCAAAGAATATTCAGAGTTGATTTCCTTTAGGATTGACTTTTAGTAAAGAATGCTAACTCTCAAAAGATGAGCACAACCAAGCAAAAAACCTCACAAACAAAAACAAACAAACAAAAAACCTGCTTTTGGTTAAGTCTTCCTAATTGTCTTGAAAAAAAATGAGAACATCCATTGAGAAAGAATAAAATAACAAAAATTCTCTCCAGATTAAAAAGCTGAAACATATTTTCTAGTAATGATATATTCTTCTCCAGCTCCCCACCCATCCACCAACCTCAACCAGGGAAAGACTTAAAAGACCAAGTTTTTCTTCTTTTTATAAAATTCATCATCTTGTGCGAATAATCCTGAAAATGGAAAGCTTTTTTTCTAACATATGAAAGTTATACATGAGTTTTATCTATTTTCCACTTATTATTACCTGTGTTCTTTTCATTACCATTTAATTTTTTTGTGTAATTTCTATTGACGTTTCCTATTTGATTCATAGATTATTTAGAAAAGCATTGCTTGATATCTAATGTATTTTTTTGTTGTTACTGATTCCTAGCTTAATTTCACTACTGTCCAAATATATTGTGTGTGAGATTTCAATTTTTTAAACTTTGTTGAGATTGGCTTTATGGCCTTGCATATGTTTAATTTTAGTGTATGTTTCACCTGCACCTGAAAATTATGTGCAGAATGCTCTAGCTGTATGCAGTCTTCCATGGAGGTCAACTGGATTAATCGCGCTGTTTAAATATTCTATATCCTTATGGATTTTTTTTTGCTTGGCTTGCTAGCAGTTACTTAGAGAAGTATGTTAAAATATTCCACGAGGACAATGCATTTCTATGCTTTTCCTTTTATTTCTCTCAACCACTACTTTAAATGTTTTAAACTTATGCAATTAATAACCCAGGCATTTAGAAATGTTATACTTTTTTGCTTGATTGGCACATTATTATTTTTTCCTCTTTATTTTTAGTAATGTTCTTTGCCTTAAAATTTAATTTGATGTTAGCACAGCTCTATTAGCTTTCTTTCACTTAATGTTTGCGTGGCATGTATTGTTTTATCCTTTCACTTTATATTTTCTGTGTCTTTAAATTTAAGGCCTGATTTTTTGTGTGGAGTGTATTTCAAAAGTTTGTTTTGTATATAGTGTGATGACCTTTTAATACTTTTAGAATTTAATGTGGTTCCTGATATGTTTGGATTGAAATTTACCATTTTACTATTTACTCTTTGTTTTTCTCACTTTTCTATTAATATTTATTCCTGTTTTTGCATTTTTTTGTTAATCAACATTTCTTCTTTTTCATTTCAATTTTTTCTTTCTATTAGATAGCTACATACTCTGTGAGTGACTTTTTAGTATTTACCCTGGAATTGACCATAGTAATCTTGATTATAGTCTTTATCATATAGATGAATAGATCTGCCACTTCCAAAATAATGAAAGAAACTTAGAACAGTTTAAATCCATATAACCTCTCTATTTTTTATTTGTCATATATTTTATTTATAAAAATTTAAACCCCAAATTAATATTGCTATTTTATATAGTCAATACTCCAATTTTCTCACGTATTTAACCTCTGATTTACTGTTGATATTTATTTTTTCCTTCATTTTTATGCTTCACTCTGAGGTCATATTACTGTGCATGGATATTTATTTAAGTTTGTCTTTCAATGTGATTTGCTGTAGATGAATTTTCTCAGTTTTGTCTACATAATATCTTTATTGAGACTTTATTTTTTATATTTTCAAAGTCATATGAGTCAAAGTAGGCATTTTTCTGAACTTCATGAATAGTATATTTGATAATAAATCATTCTATTTTCTCCCAAGTTACACTCCCATCTTCTTTCTCATGAAGAGCACAGGTTTCAGCATTATTTGTCTTCCTTGAAGATGATGTCTTTTTTTCTGCTCTTCATATTTCTGTTGTTACTCTATGATTCTGCTTCTCCTTCAGTGTTTAATTGTCAGTTCTATCTGAGTTGCTATTCTGTCCACCTATTAAGTTTGTATTTTGTCATTTATATTTTATAAAACCAAAGAGTGCTGAAATGTTTCTTTTCATAGCAACCTCTTTTCATTACTTTATAAAAGTTTCATTTGAAAGTTATGTACTGAGTTTCTCAATATTTTGTTTTCTTATTTTGACCTTATTTTGAATGAGAGTCTGGTTTAAAAAAATTAATAACTGAGAGTGTACTTCCTCAGACGAAATGGTAATTAGATTTACCTGGCAGTCCAAGCCACCCTGGATTACAGAAGTTTGGGTCTTGTGATTATGCAGGAAATTTATGAGGCTTATAATCACTGAAGTCTCTTTCTAGCTTATTTTCTGGAGAAGGTGGTTTCCACCCCTGGGAACTGAAGCAAGTTCCTTCCTATGCTGGCTCTGGAGTCCTGTTTAGAGAAAAAGTAGGGTCATTAGTGCAAAGAGTGATGGTGTTGGTGCAGGAGTAACCCTTTTATTTAACCATCACTTCGTTGGACGTGACCCACTTCATGTAGCTCCACCATGCTGGTTTGGGGGGTTTTTCCAAGGTTTTGCTCAGAAAATCCTTTTTCCCATTCTTTGTTTTTTCTTTTTTTCTTTTTCTGACATCATTTCTGTGGCTTCCATGAAGTTTGCAGATTCTTCAGTTGACTTGAATTTCACTTTCATCCTATTTCCGTTTGCTTTACGCCTTTCAAAAACTATTTACATTGAGGTCTGCTGTTAGAAGTGTTCTGTTTCAACATTCTCATCAGTTTACTGTTGTACTCATTTTTTATACTTTTTTTTTTATTTTTTTGGTCACTGAATTTTTCTTTTTTAGTTGGGAAAACAGGAAACAGTCTTTTCCAGGCAGCTGTCTTGAATGAGCTAGTAGGGTCATTTCTTTTTAAATAAACCTTTGCTCTGTAGCCCATGAAGGCACAGCTGTATGAAAACAGCAACTTGGCAGGTTTGTAATTAAGTTTTAATTTAAAACTCATTTGCTATATAACAAAATACAGTTTAATTGCAAATGATGTAGAAATATTCTCATCAGAGAGTCCTAAATCGTGATATCACAGTCTGTCCAGCTTCACAGACTTGAAGAAACAAGTGTCTCATCAAAATTTCTAAATTTGAGAAAAAGAGAGAGTTAGAGAGGAGAACGTGTGAACTCAGTGGTGACGTTCTTCTGGGCAGATTGCCTTTCATTGCTTATATATTCAGAAAATTTGTTTAAATGTTTACAATTCCAATTGAGTTTTCTATTATAATTAATTACAATTTAAAACACTGTTTATTTGAGAGAATGAAATTTTGTGTTGTACTGAGACCAGCTGAATAATAACCAAAGGTAGATGTCCCATTGGAAGGGGGATATTGCAGCTCAAAGATCCCAACCAACATTCCCTCTTTGTGAAACTCCTCTTACTACATAGCAGAAGTCGTAAGATTTCCTGTCTGACAGTCGTGACCTCATCTTTTCCTACAGCATCTGAATGGGATGGTTTAAGGAGCCATAGCCACAACCATAATCAGTGGGAGGGCCTGTTTTCCTCTCTTCTTCCTCAGGGTCACCGTCCTCTAGTGTATTGAGGGTTAGGGAGTTTGCCTCACCTGCTCTCCTCAGTGCTACTTGCAGTGGAGTGCTTTTTCCCTCATCACTGTTGTTGTTTAGTCGCTAAGTAATGTCCAACTCTTTGTGACCCCGTGGACTGCAGCAGGCCAGGCTCTCTGTCCTCTATTCCAAGAGTTTGAGCAAGTTCATGTCCATTGAATTGGTGGTACTATCTAATCACCTCATCATCTGCCTATTTTTGCCTGAAATGCTCCTTTACCATTTCCAATTTTCTGGAAGAGATCTCCAGTCTTTCCCATTCTATTGTTTTCCTCTATTTCTTTGAATTTTCATTTAAGAAGGCAGTCTTATCTTTCCTCGCTGTTCTCTGGAACTCTGCATTCAGTTGAATCTATCTTTCCCCTTTTCCCTTGCCTTTCACTTCTCTTCTTTCCTCAGTCATTTGTAAAGTCTCCTCAGACAGCCACTTTGCCTTCTTGCATTTCAGTGATTTTGGTCACTGCCTCCTGAACAGTGTTACAGACTTCCATCCGTAATTCTTCAGGCACTCTATCTACCAGATCTAAGCAAGATACATGATTGTTAATTTTTCAGTCATTGTTTTAAGTGATCTGTTATGGGGCAACAAATAACTGCTTTTACTATGCAAAGAAGACTGTATGATAAAAGACATGTATCCATAGTTGCTTTTGTTTAAAGCTCTCCATTCTGGACTACACCCAGGGAGGACCTTCATTTCTCACTGGAAGAGGCTCCTCAACACATCACCTTCAATGATCAAGTCTTTGTCTTTGGAATGTGTCTCCTCTCTTGGAAGCCTGGCAATCATTCATTTCTTCCCTTCCCTCCCCTCCCCTCCCCTCTGCTCTCCATTGCATCCTCTCCCCTCCTACCCCTTCCTTCCCCTCCCCTCCTCTCTCTTCCTCTTTTCTTTCCATTTTCTTTCTTTTTTTAAAATTCTTTCATTCTTCTCAATAGTATGTTTTCCTTCCTATTACAGACACCCCTGATTTTGAACAAAAGAAAATTTTTCTTTTTTAAATTATTTTCAGATACATAAAAGAGAGGGACAGCAATTGATATCATCTCCAAGAGAGCATGATTTATGGGTTCAAACTATCCCAATGACCATTGGACTCCATAATGCTTCAGATGTGACCATTCATCTATTGATTGCCTGTAGATCACATGAGCATCTTTTTCTGTCATCATGTCACAAAGGAGGTGGTGAAAGAATTCCGCTAAAAAACCTGAGTCGACCTGGGAGCTGAGTCAGGAGCCCTTATTGCTTGTGGCTTTGATTGTAGTTATTATTAGTATCACATATGCTGAGTCACATTTGAGATAACTCTGCTTACACTTTTAAACTCGAGTAAATAACACTTTCCTTTCTTAATTTACAATGATCAGAACGCTATAGGATCTTAGGTGAAACACGTAAAATCATGACTTTACGTGGCATACTTAAAATTTTATCTTAGGGTAGCTCATTGAACTACTCAGCTTTGGTAATGAACTGGGTGGCTACAGTCTTGGTGGAGTGGAACTCACTAGTCATTGCCAACCCCACCCGAAACGATGGGAACCCCTTCGACCCAAGAGGCCGTTACATTCTGTGTCCTTGAACGTTGTGCTGTGCTGCACTAAGTCACTTAAGTCGTGTCCAACTCTTGTGACGCTATAGACTGTACCCCGCCAGGCTCCTCTGTCCATGGGATTCTCCGGGCAAGAGTACTGGAGAGGGTTGCCGCGCCCTCCTTCAGGGGATCTTCCCAACCCAGGGATGGAACCCGTGTCTTCTACATCTCCTGCACTGGCAGATGGGTTCTTTACCACCAGTGCCACGTAGGAAGCTCTTCTTGAACGTTACCTGTCATTTAAGGAGACGAGACGCCCTCTTCCCCATCCTGAGATGCCAGTTTAATGAACCAAAGGAGAAAATTGGTACCTCTTCACCCCAGGAATCTACAGCAGTGATTCTCCTTATACTTTTCCAACTGTTAATCTGGTCCCTTTTTCTTTTACAGAAAAACAAAGTCATAGAAATGAAAATGGGATATCTCAGTTGAGCCATCTCTTATTGCCCCCTAATCATTTGTTCATTCTAATTCTTTTGTGCTTTGCTTAATATCCAGTGATGTCTTGGTTCTTCTGCTAAATGCTTTTTTTTTTCTTTTCAATATTGCTTTTTTTTTTTACTACTGTTGTGTCCACAGCTTTGAGAAACAAAGCTTGCACAGGATTGCCTAATAAAAATAAACTCTCCTTTATTCCTGAAGGTGCTGTAGATTCCTAATGATTATTGAGTCCGCTCTGTAGAGTGGCAATATCAGGGAATTCAAGGGTAGGATTTTTGTCTTGGCCCAAGGCCCTTATCACTGGCAAAAATAATGACGTAAATTTTGTGAAGATTGTCCCTTTGAAATCACTACATTGAATAGTCTCCTTTGCACATAAATTATTCACACAGTCCTAAATGTTATGTAGAAATCCAGGGAATTACACTTTTGTTCTTGCCCTTATGTAAGTCTCTGTGCATGTAAGCCATAGGATGTGCATGAATATCCCGGATGCATTACACATGTCATTCTTTTTTGTCTTCTGCTCCCACTGTGCTGGTTGGCAGTCACACATGGCATCTTATGAGAAGAAACATGTGTCACAAAACATACACAAGCAGGCTTTGTGGTGACTGGTTTCATCCACGCTGCAAGCAACTTAGCCCAATCAGTGCCGATAGTCATTGCTCCCTGGTAGAAAAGCTGTGACAAACATAGACGAGTATTAAAAAGCAGTGCTATCACTTTGCCAACCAAGGTCCGTTCAGTCAAAGCTATGGTTTTTCCAGTAGTCATGTATGGATGTCAGAGTTGGACCATAAAGAAGGCTGAGTGCCAAAGAATTGATGCTTTTGAACTGTGGTGTTGGAGAAGACTCGTGAGAGTCCCTTGGACTGCAAGGAGATCAAACAAGTCCATCCTAAAGGAAATCAACCCTAA
The DNA here is from genome assembly GCF_019320065.1 of Cervus canadensis. Lineage (NCBI taxonomy): Eukaryota > Metazoa > Chordata > Mammalia > Artiodactyla > Cervidae > Cervus > Cervus canadensis. The sequence continues at coordinate 7,508,284 of NC_057394.1, read as the reverse complement.
ATATTCACTGGAACGACTGATGCTGAAGCTCCAATACTTTGGCCTCCTGATGCAAAGAGGCCACTCATTGGAAAAGATCCTGATGCTGGGAAAGATTGAAGGCAGGAAGAGAAGGTGGCAACAGAAGATGAGATGGTGGGATGGCATTACCGACTCAATGGACACGAATCTGAGCAAACTCCAGGAGATGGTGAAGGACAGGGAGGCCTGGCGTGCTGCAGTCCATGGGGTTGCAAATAGTTGGACACGACTTAGCGACTCAACAACTGGGAAGTCAAGACCGAAATATCTTCTTGGCTGGAAAGTTTACATTTTTGGCCCGACTATTACATTGTTTGATCAGGAATGAATAAGAGGCAACTCCCAATGCTGGCGTCAGTCATCATTCTTAAGTGAAAGAGATAAAGGCTGGGAGAGTTACAGAGAGAGAACCTTAAGGGGTTGGCTCACGGGTTGTGGGTTGTGGCCTGTGTTACATCTGTGCGGCAGGCCTGCAGGCTGGAAATTCAAAGAAGAGCTGACACTGCACATCAGCCCAGAATCCCTCAGAGCGGCAGACGGGAAACTCAGGCAGGGTTCTGTGTTGCAGTCTTGAGAAGCTTTCCTTCTGTATCTCGAAGAAACCACAGTCTTTTCCTGAAGGTCTTTAACTGATTGGGAGAGGCCACCCACATTGTAGAGGGTAATCCATTTCATGCAAATGATTTAAATGCTAATCAAATCCAAAAAATATCATCATCTACATGGGGCTTTGACCAAACAACCGGGCACCATAGCCTAAGCCAAGTTGACTCATAAAATTAGCCATCACTCTGGCCTTTATAGAGGGCTTTGTTCAAACCACCGTGAGATGTGGACATCTGATCAATCTTTAAAATCTTTGTGGAGAAAGTGTATCACAGGCTTTCTAGAATTCCAATTTGAATTTTAAAAATTCCTCTGTTAAATCTCCTTCCTAAAGTTCAATTTTTAAATCCACTAGTCCTTGTGCAAAGAGTCGGACACAGACTGAGCGACTGAACTGAACTGAACTGAGTCCTTGCACTCTCTTTAGCAGAAGTGGGACAATAATTAAATATCTTATCCAATTCCTATTAACGTAATATGCTTGTACAAGCAATTTTTAAAATAATGGCCTAACAAAGGGTTTCTATTAATATATGTCGTGAGGTATGAATGATACTATGTGACTCTCAATTTGGTTTTAAACTCAGGTTTAGGGTTTTTTTTTGTTTTTTTTAAAGTGGTTGTATTGAGTTGTATTCTTCTGCCCTACAAATTGTCCATTCAAAATGAAAAATTCATGGCTTTCAGTGAATCCATGAAGTTGTACAGTTATCACCACAATCAGTTCTATACATTTCACCCCATCTCCCTGCACTGAATTCCTGTATCCATGAACAGTCACTGAGTTTCTCTCTCAATGACCACCCCCACCCCCACCAGCTTTAGGCACCACTAATCTACTTTCTGTCTCTATGGATTTGCCTATTTTGGACATTTCATCACCCATGGGATCATATAATATGTGGCTCTTTGTGACTTGCCAGATTTAAACTTTCAGCTTGGTTTCCCAGGCGATGCTAGTGGTAAAAATTCTGCCTGCCAATGCAGGAGACTTAAGAAGTTTCGATCCCTGGGTCAGGAAGATCCCTTGGAGGAGGGTATGGCAACCCACTTCAGTATCCTTGCCTGGAGAATCCCATGGGCAGAGGAGCCTGGCAGTCTACAGTCCATGGGGTTGCAGAAGGTCAGACAGAACTTAAGTGACTTAGCATGCATAAGATATACATGATTCTAGTATCCCAAAATCTTTGGTCATTGATTCATTCAGCCACTCAGTTTTGAGCTTCTGAATTGTTCTAGGATCTATGCCTGGTGTTGGAAACCCATGCTGAACTGAAAAAGCTACCCTCATGAAACTTACAATTTCCTGGGGAGGGTAGACATTAGCCAGGTATTCAGACAAAGAAATGCAACCCTATGTCACTGCTTTGGTGCTCAAAGTGAAAGGCATGCTTCTTTCCAAATTTCTAGACACAGGGAAGAACGTAACATGTTCCTGCTGTCAGTGAGTGAGTGCTGTCTGTTTTACTTTGTGTTTACAATGTTACCAGCTGGTATGGGAAAACAACAGTTTTTCCTCTTCAGCATAATGGGGCTTCTCTGGTGGCTCAGGGGGTAAAGCATCTGCCTACATTGCGGGAGACCTGGGTTCAATCCCTGGATGGGGAAGATCCCCTGGAGAAGGAAATGGCAACCCACTCCAGTATTCTTGCCTGGAAAATCCCATGGATGGAGAAGCCTGGTAGGCTACAGTCCATGGGGTCGCAAAGGGTCAGCATACTACTGACAAATATGTTCAGTCAAATATGTTGGCATTCCTCCTCCAACAGACCGATTATAAACATCTCATTTTCTTGCCTGGAGAACAGAGCAGAGCGTGGAAGGTTGGAGGGCAGGAGATGCATTTTATCATCTGTCCAGAAGGGAGGATCCAAACTCAGTTATGGAGAAGAAAGTCAGAGTTGCCTCATGGTGTGCTCTTCCCTTGTGTGAGCACAGATTCGGCTTCCGTGGTCAGCAGCAGAGCACCATTGTGGACAGCAGTGGGACCAGCTGAACTTTCTCGGTTCAGAGGAAGGAGGACCAGCAAGGTCTTCCTTAGGACCTTAGTTGTATGGAGGGCGTCTGAGCTGCCCTGCTGCTCTGGGCTTGGACCAATTCCTTTTTAAATTTTTAACATGGTATATGAAACAACAAGGTAGTATATGAACATATATATTATTTATAAACATTAATAATAAATTATATACCTTTCAGCTCTCGACCAACTTAAGCCCTAAGACAATGAAAAATGACATTGTATCTACCTAAATTTTCATCCCTGATCACATCTTTCCACCTTTCCCCAGAGGTAACCACACTGCTGAATTTTGTCTTATCCATCTTTTGTTGCGTGTAACCCTACATATGGTTTCCCCAAAACCCTCGCTTAGCACGTGGCTTCTGAGTGTTTCCTGCGCTCGCTTTATTTCCTGGGGACTTGTCACTTTCCCACTCTCAGAGGACTCGAAGAGAACAGGAGCTGAGTCTTGAAGAAGAGTCTGCACGGTTTAGGAAAGGGGAATTTCGAGAGCCTGATCAGCATTCTATGTGGACACGGAACGTAGACTGCTGCAAGAGGTGAAAAAGCACAGATGAGGGCCAAGAGACCGTGAACATCAATATTTCAGAGAATGTGTTAGTAAGACAATGAGAGAGGTCAGCATGAAGGCGTGTTGGAAAATGGTGAGGCTCTGCAGTGAGGCGAGCCTGAGTCTGAATCTCAGCTTGCTTGTTCCATTAGGAGCTGGGTGTCCCTGAGGAATGAATTGACCTCTCTCAATCTGGATTTCTTCAGTGGGAAAGAGGGCATGCTTCTCTCCTGAAAGTTGTGAAGACCTGGCATTTAGTAAGCCTTCAAAATATTAGCTTATTTTCCTCTGTATAATGCCTGCTTAAGCCCCAAATTCCAACCATTGCTTCTCTCTATTTCCCATTCATTTTTGGAGTATATTATGATCTTTGTCTTGAATTTTTCATCTTTGTTTGCACTGCCAGACCAAAGTATGACAATTTTATCCAATTCATTATTTTTTTAGCCCAATTTCCTGCCAAATCTTACATTGTTAAGTTACTCTGTCATTTTGCCTCTTAGCTCCATTAGTCTTTTCAGCATTTTTGCTGTTTCTCAAAAATAAAGTTTAGTTTTCTCTTATGCCATAAGCAAGTGACAACATTAATATTTAACACCTGTGAATTCAGACAAACCAGCCATACAGCATCAGGAAGACAGGAAGTGTCAATATCAGATTGATTCTGCTGGAACCAAGGGCCTATGAGGGACGTGACCACATGTCTCCCATCTCAGGGCGGCTGTGACCTTGACCTTTGGAAATATTTGGCTACATTTCACTGTGCTGTGTCACAGAGAACCTCAATTTAGCTCTGTGGTTTCTGTGCCTCTCCTGCAGACCTGCAAGAAGTCAGCTAATATACTGACCTGGTAGGTGATGGGACCACGTGAGTATTTCAGATTCAGAGGAGGATGTGGAACTGACACAAAGAATGATTATTATTTCCTGCAACAAGAGCTGCATTAGCAAGAGAGAGGTGATAATGCGGTGACAAGTCAGAAAAATGTTGGCAAGATCTTGGAGAATAAAGTTCTCCTTAATATATTTTCTTGTATGTAGCTGTGCTTGTTCCAGCAAATTCTTAAAAAAAGAAAAAAAAAAAAAAAAAACCAAAAACCCAAAACTGAAGATGACAAATTTTGTAGGTCAAATGTCACTATTGATCAAAATGTTAGAATGTGCGATACTTTTACAGTACATATGTTATTGGTTTATTTTATTGAGTTTCTACAGGTCTATTAGGGGTATTCCTTGGTGGGTGTTTTACATCTGAGAGCACAATTAAAATCCATTTATAATATCTGTTCAAATAAAACATCTGCAGATAAGAGCCACAGAAGTTCCCCTCCCAAGCCAGCTTTTGATAAAGGACACATAATTTTGTGTGTGCACATGTGCAACTTGTCTTACTGAGGCACCTGGGAGATGTTTGTAAATCAGTTGCCAAATGTAGGGGGTGGGAGGCAGGAGGGTGGGCTTTCCAATAAAGGTCAGATGACATGGTTTTGGAAGCCCTGGGGATTTTTTTAAAGCAGGCCTGTAAGAGAAGAGGTTTCTTACTGTCGGTGGCCCAGGGCTTCTTGAAGATTATAAGACACAGAGGGAAGGGACACTTTCATAAACTCCTTTCTTTTTTGTTCAACTGATAAATTATTTTTAACATTTCCATACATTGCCAATGAACACATATGAATACAATGTATAAAATGGATAACTAATGAGGAATTACTGTAGAACACAGGAAACTCTCCTTGGTGCTCTGCGGGGACCGAAATGGGACGGAAATCCACAAAAAGAGAGGATATGTGTATGTGTTTAGCTGACTCACTTTGCAGCAGAAACTAACACAACATTGGAAAGCAGCTATATTCCAATAAAAAATAATTTTAAAAAAGAAAAACTGATAAACCACTTTATTCTAAAGAAAATCTATTGCTTGGAGAACAAAAGCACCCTAGATTGCAAAAACCTGAACACACAGGGAACACAGAAAATTAAATATTCAAGTTAGCCATTAATGTATGGCCACATTCAAGATGCTTGAGGCTGAGGTAAGGTGTTTATTTATCACACTTGTCTCATGGACGTGCCTCCTGTGATGTGAAGTATTAATTCTTTGTCTGCGCCCCAAGCTGTGTGCTTCCTTTATGATGACTCTACTATATTAATGAATGCCCTTGAGTATGGAATTGTTCAACAAGTTCATAGGAAGTTAAGAAGTTTGGGGAAACGAGAATTAAATCAATAAAAGAGAAAGACGAAACGAGTATCTACAAAAGGGCTCGGCAAGGATGGAACATTTACTCCTCTGACAAACGACAAAGTAGGTGATCGATGCTCAAGCCCTGATGCAATTTTTCTTCTTTATTCTCTGTCAATATTAGTGTAAGAGACACAGCTGAAGACCAGAAGTTAGATGAGCTAAGTTTTAGAACAAGCCCTGCTCCCAACATCTTGGTTTCTTTATGCTCCTCTTGTGTCATATGGAAGTTGAAATACACGGTTTAATATTTTTTATTATGACAACAGTATCTTAAACATAACCGAAAGTTTACATATTCCCAGACTGTTCGATGAACTTAACATGAAATAAATTATTGTGTGTCAATTGTCCTGTTGATTGATTAGACGGTGAACCACATCCAAAGCATGAAAAAAGCCATGGCTCTTAGAGGTACAAGTAGTGAGGAAACAGTGGCTCAGGTCACATCCTGTGACTTAATGATCACAAACCTGCCCAGCGTGTTCACAGTTGATTCTGGCTATCGAGTTCAAATGCTAGACTATATGATGAAAAACAGGAGTCCTAGAATCTCTCAAGGTAGACAGTAGAAGGGGAACAACAACAGCAAAAAAACACCCAAATGATCATCAGGTTCCGATTTATTTGACATGCAAATTCTTAAGATTATGTGCATGGTGAATTATAATAGGAAATTAAAAATATAACTAACAGTACTGATGAAATTAAGTAACAGTTGATTCAGATCATCTTCTTTCTGAGGATTTGGTGTTTTTGTTGTATTTTTGAATACTTAGAATCCACAACTTAAAGTCTTGGAGTTTCTTCTGACCCTCACCCAGTCTCCTTTGCCTTATCTGTCACATCGCATTTCAAATCCAATCATTTTTCACTTCCCAGGGCCCTTTTCTTCTTCCCCTTCCTCTTCAGTTAATTCTTTCCTGCTCACAACCTGTCTTATTTCAGGCTCAAACAACCTTAGTTCTCCAACCAGGGATCTTTCCACACCCCTTTCAGTGGAAGCTTGGAGTCTTGACCACTGGATCGCCAGGGAAGCCCCATGCTGTGTTATTTTATAAGGACCACTGTGGTCTTAGGTGACATACAATTTTAACATCCGAACAAAGGAATTACCTCCTGAAAGCTGCTTTTTAAAAATAAACTTCAAGGAAAGGTATCATGTTGCTTGATTTGGTCATTGACTAAACAGGATTTTTACTTTATTCTCCCTTAGTTATTATGCATATGAATCGGCATACTTGAATGGGAATTTCCTTTCCATGAATGGACTCAGTATTGAATGGTGAACCAGTGATCAGGAGACATTGAACTTAAGGCAGATGCCATATTGCTACCCTTTGCACATTCATATTTAAAGCGTGATATTGTACTCATATTAATTATTTTGCCATATGCTCTTGACTTCCTAAAGACATACTTGCTCAGAGAGTTGATATAAGTGAAATAAAATCTTGCTTCAATTCAACCAAGTATCAAGATCATTTCTAATCAAGTTTCTTGTACTGCTGTGTACTATAATGACATTCATTTAACCCATATTTTATAGAGAAAAAATTAGGATAATGATTATACCAAAAGTAAGAATCACAGAAAATTCATAATTGATCAGGGATTTTACACTCTTCCTCTCTTCTAAAGCTCACGGCCCCGTGAAGTGAGCATTTATTACTATCCTAATTTTGAGGTGAGGGTAATTACAGGCTTGGTAATTCAAGAAACTTGCATAAGATCACATAAGTAACAATAGCGAAAGGAAACCAACTACCCAGACCACATGTTCTGAAAGAGTACCCGGCGCTGGTTCCGCAAACTCTGACTTGAGGGCTGACAGAGCAGCCGCACCTGATGCTCCAGGGAGGCACAGCCTCCCGTAGCTGAGCGGTTAGTTCAGAGAGCTGTGCTCAGGACTCGGGACTTCCCAGCTAACTCAGCGGTAGAGAATCTGCCTGCCAATGTAGGAGACGCAGGTTCAATCCCTGAGTTGGAAAGATCCCCTGGAAGAGGAAATGGTAACCCACTCCAGTGTTCCTGCCTGGAAAATCCCATGGACAGAAGAACCTGGTGGGCTATAGTCCATTGGGTTGCAAAGAGTCGGACACAACTTAGCAACTAAACCACAACAAAAATAGGACTTTGCCAGTTTCGGCATGAAAGTCCCTTATCCCAGAATCTCTTCAGCCGTGGGGAAACCCGGGAGGTTTATCATCCTGATTTCAGTCCCGGCCCCTGAAATGATGGTTCAGAATCTGCATTCTAAACATTCCCAAGTGACTAAGATGCACCTGATGAATGGGAAGAACTGCTCTTTAAAATTTCATTCATCTAATGAGTATTTTCTGAAAAGATTTCTGGAGGAGCTAAATCTTGGGAACCAGCTACCATTCTTTACCTTGACAACAGTTCAGCTGACCTAGTCATACACAAGACTCATATGGATTAAAATTCTGATTTATGGATCTTTGGAAATCTTTACCTGTCATAAAGAAAGAAACTGTCCCACTCTCAAGAAGAGACATTAAACCATTCAGAGTCATGATCTGAAATCAAGATGCTAGAAAACCTGGTACAACGAAAGAGAGAAGCCTGTAGGAGTATTCCTTCTGACTGTAACAAGAAGGATGAAGGCTGTCAGAAAACTGTAATTTTAACTGAAAAGTGACATATAAATATGTTGATATGGTACAGAACATATCTGCCGTCTGCATTGCAAGTCTCGGTTTGTATTCTCACTGGATTAGGAAGCTGTATCACTTTATTAGCGGAAGCCGCACTGTCGTACCCCAGTTGAAAGGGTAGGGCTTGTTTAATAAGCCTTTCATATTTCACTTGTACACTTTTATGCCTAGGATTTTTGCAGATACATTTCTCCCAGCAGGAGAAATCTCAGGGGACATACCAAGAATACTGAGAAAGTTGGCAATGAACATTTCTATCTTATAGCAGAGATTAAGAACAGTCAGACCTGGAAGAGACCTTGGGGAAAACTGAGCCCATTTATTTTATGAATTAGGAAATTGAGACCTATCAGAGTGCAATGACTTCCGGCGGCCATCCAGCAAGGCGGCAGCGCAAACAGGCTCAGAATTGAGTGCGGTGGAGAGCGGATCTGACAATATTGGGTTTACCTCGAGTGTTCCTCATGTTACTTGGAACATAAATTAATAGCTGTGACATGGAAAGAAAATTCTAGACTCTTCCTGAAAACTTGCCTGATTGCAGATGTCTATTTAGGGGAATGTGGACTGTGATATGGCAGATAGGGGAGGGGTGATTTTCTTCCTTTTCCATTCCTAATCAACAGTGCAGAGTCAGTCAGCAACAAGGAGTTGGGACCTCGGAGAATGATGCTCCAATTTGATTTAATTTTTGATCTTAGGAAAATTAATTAACTCTTCTGTATCTTACTTCTATTATCTGGAAAGTGGTTTCAAAAGCAGTTCCCACCCCCGACTGAGAGGATTATTGGAAGGAAGACAGACGTGGCTACTGTGTGTGTGATGCCTGCCACTACAAAGCAGGTAGCAAGGGATCTTCTGATAATTATGTAAATGTTCCTGCTAGGAAGAGAAGAGGGGTTCTCGATGGAGCATCTGTGGCAGGAGAGGGGACTGGCTGCAGGGAGAAAAAGGGAAGGAAAAATAAACTGTGATCCACATTGAAGAGTCTTCACTCAAATTCAGAAAGAGAGTGGAGGAAGTCAAGTGTTGAAAATTAGCACAAGTAGTAAGGTTTAACATTTTTAAGAAAGAAAACTGAAGACTGGATAAAGAAAGTAGGGCATGGTTAGTTCTCTGCAGAAAGAATGAACGGCTCATTCAGATTCTTAAATGAAAGAACTTTAATAGGAAAAAAACAAACAAACCATTGGTCTTTAGGAAGATTCAGAACAGAGGTGTGCAAGGGTCCATAAAGCAATTTTTTTTTTCCTTTAGGAAAACCTTGATTAGAAAACCACTGGAAATAATATAGAAAACCTTAGCAGTCAAAGATACCAAGCATAAAAAGCATATGATGACTGTGGTTTATTTGTGAATGAAATTTCTGGAGAAGAAAAGGAACATTGCTGGCTTAAACAGCACCAAAATGCCATGAAGCAATAGCAAGACAAGACTGTTTACATACCATGTACTATGCTTGCTAGAGGCGGCATATGCTTGTAATTAAAGGACATCAGGATATTAGGACAAATGAGTAAGAAACTGGATGGCTTTAGGTGTAGACAGGGGGATAAAACAGGAGGGAGACATTTTTGGCCTCAAGAAATGAGAATAAAAGATTTATTCTGCAACCCCTCCCCTGTGAGTGCTGGGGGACATACTGACCATCCAGACACTGGCCATGAATGAGGAGCCACTTATGATTCAAGGGTGGGAATTGCTCTGACCTCAGAGCTCGAGGTGGGAGGCAAGGCAGGGAAACACTTCACATGTGTGAGCCTTGTGCTAGCAAGAGGAGAGTTCCTATGGCTTATAGTCGGAACAGAGTTCAAGGGACATTCAGCAAGAGAAGTCCATACGAGGGCAACAATGCCAAACTGAGTTTGTCTAGGACTTGCTGTACTAACAACAGGCATTCATCGAAACGCCATATTTGAAAAAATTTTAATTGGAGGATAATAGCTTTATCTTCCCTGTAGTTCAGACAGTAAAGAGTCTACTTGCAATGCAGGAGACCCAGGTTCGATTCTGGGTAGGAAAGATCCTCTGGAGAAAGGAATAGCAATCCACTCCAGTATTCTTGCCTAGAGAATCCCATGGGCAGAGTAGCCTGGCGGGCTACAGTCCGTGGGATCGCAAAGAGTCGGACATGACTGAGTAACACTACACTAATTGCTTTACTGCACTAACTAATTACTTTACTACACTAACTAATTGCTTTACTACACTGACTAATTGCTTTACTACACAATACACAACTAAGTGTTGTGTTGGTTTTTGCCATACAACAACGTGAATCAGCCATAGGGAGACATATGCCCCCCCTCTTGAATCTCCCTCCAACCCCTACTCTGTTCCATCCCTTAAGTCATTATTGATCGTAACTCATTGAACTATTGATGAATAATTATTGATTCACTGAATCACTCTTATACTGTTATTAGTATAGAAAGTATGCTGAGACTGCAAAGTACTTAAGATGAAATCTTTCATCTTTACAGTAACCCTAAGGTAGGGTCTGTTATCTTCTTGTTTTACAGTTAGGACTTAGTGAAGTCAGCCAACTTCACCATCACTTTAGAATGACATCAAAGTGGTCCTGGATGTGAACCTAGTGTGTCTGCAACCAGAACTTGTTCCGTAACCAGATGAGGAGAGGCGGTGCGGTGTAGTGGTTAAGAACACAGATTTGGCAGCCAGACTGCCTGAAGCAGGCTGGGTGTGTAGCTCAGGTAAGTTCCTTGGCTCCTCTGGCCTCAGGTTCCTCCTTGCAAATGGTTTGTCATGAGGAATATGCTAGTTAACCTGCATTAAGTCCTTAGCACAGTTCCTGACCTGTAGTGATTGTTTGACAAACATTCTCTATGGCGACGCTGCTCTCCAAGGTTGAAGACACATTAAAGACGGAAAAGAGACCTTGCCGGTGCAATTATACTCCGCCTTCTGCTCACTGATTGCCCAAAAGGGAGGCTTTGACCATTCAGCGGATCCCACATCGGTTTCCTCATATGGCCGCTCCTCTGTCTCTAATAACTTCAAGTTAATACTGACTCCTACAAGAGGCCTGCCCCCTGCCTCATCCTGCTGTAGTCACTGCTCAACTAGAGCTTTGATTTGCATTGCAATCAACGCTCTGATTTTACCACTTCCCCTCCGAGTAGTCTCAAAGTGTCTCTAAAGCTGCTGAAATAATGTCCCACCTACACAAATTGGCTGTCACCATCAGGACTTGATTTTCCTTCCCCACTCTAATTTTTAAGGAGTCCTCCATGCTCACCTCTCCCCCACTCCCACCGTTCCTGCTGGCTTAGCCCTGTTAGCATGTTCATCAATTCCTCAACACAGCTTGAGTTTCCTTTTAGACACACCTCTCTCCATCCCCATGGCATTTTCCTGACCCCTTCCCCACCGTCCTGCAATGAAGCTTCTCTCTTCCTAACCTTGTAGAGTGTATCATCTTGGCCATTTGATATTTGAAAAACAGAGTCTTCCATGTAAATTCTGTATGCCAACATCTTATCTCAGATATAACAATAAACCGTTGGAGCATTAAGAGGACACTTCTTTGCCTGTAGGCATTGAGCGAGGGTAAGTAACTTAAACAAAACAGACCAGGTAAAGGGCCACAAAGGAGAATCTCTGAAACTAATGAAAAAGAAAAATGTATGAGATAAGCAGATGAAAAGTCAGGACTTCATGAAGATTTCTGTAACTTGTTGAAGCATGTGGTCAGCTGAAGAAAGCCCAAGTTAAAGAATTTTAGTCATCAAAAGGAGATTCCCTATCAAACCTGTGAGAGGACCCAGAGTTTAAGAAGACCCAGCAGAAACTGAGATGAGAACACCAAGGGCTCTATGTTCTAGGAAACGTGAGCTGAAGAGTCTGTGTAACTTGTATGGGAACCGTGTACATGCGTGCTAAGTCGCTTCAGTCATGTCCGACTCTCTGTGGCCCCATGGACTATTGCCCGCCAGGCTTGTCAGTCCATGGGATTCTCCAGGCAAGAACACTGGAGTGGGTTGCCATGCCCTCCTGCAAGGAATCTTCCTGACCCAGGGATCGAACCCAGGTCTCCTGCACTGCAGGCAGATTCTTTACCCCTGAACCACCTATGAAGCTCATGGAAAGCACAGAGACGGGCAAATTAGAGAAAATGCACCATTAAAGATGGATTCAGAAGGTGAGACCTGGACTTGTTCCATGAAGGGTGGAGTTTATCAGGCAGATGAGTGCTTCAGTCCAGGAATGTCAGTGGAGGGTGTCAACTGAAGTAATGCTCTGGTGTTGTTCAGTTGCTAAGTCCTGTCCAACTCTGTGACCCCCATGAACTGCAGCACGCCAGGCCTCCCTGTCCTTCACCATCTCCAAGAGTTTGCTCAAACATATCCATTGAGTCGGTGATGCTTTCTAAGCATCTTATCCTCTGCAGCCCTAGTCTCCCTCTGAGCTGGCTTCATTTTGGGGGCTTTGAGGGTAAGGAAGTCATATCAATGTGTATTTTTTTCCTTTCTCCTTTCCCATTCCACTGTAACAGGAGAGTCCACAGCCATCTCCAGGCACAACCGGGAACAGAGCCTGCAAGTTTTCCTCCCACCACCGCGAGGCTGGCAGGCGACTCAAGTTTCCCCTGAAAGATTATCATGAAAAGACACAGGAAGATAGTGAGGTTTGTGAATTCTCTGCCAAACCACACATGCAGGTTCACAGGAGGAAACATATTTGAACATTATCTCCATTTCTGGCCACCACAAGATTAATGTTCTGAGGGAACTTCTGCTGCCTCACAGGGAAAAAAAAAGCAAAACTGACCCCAGCAGGAATCGCCAAAATACAAATTACATATGACACAAAGGATTGAAGTCTTTCTGTAGGAAGGGAGAGATGAGATCCATACCACATGCCCTGAGAATTCACTTCCAGGAGAAAATATACAGCAAACTGAATTGGGGAAAAATGATTCCCCACCGAGAAAAAAAATTGCTGATATGGTGGGGTGGGAAGGAAGAAGTTTCTTTGAGGTGGCGGCTTGCTTTGGAAAAGAGGGGATTTAGAGCAGGATAAAGAAACTCAGAAGTGGGGGTGGATGATTAAAATGGTGAGGAGAGCTCTTTGGTGGGAGAAATATTTAAAAAGATAGAGGAAAGATGGTAAGGGGTGAAAAGAAAGCCAGGTGATTTAGAAAAGAAATCGGTTCTTGGAATGGAGAAAATGTCTTCAGAGGCACTCGAGGGAAAGAGAAATTACCCGAATAACAGATAAAAAACAAATGAGAAAAGCCTGCTTTCACGAACTAAGGTAATCAAGAAAGTGGCTGATGATAAACCTGAGGAATTGCTGGTGCCCACTGAGATTTATGTCCCAAAAAGTATTGTCCAAAGGAAGTCACTAGGAGAGTTTGTACTGTAATTTGTAAATGGACATCTGGTTAATTAATTCTACTGGATACTTGTTCGATGAAAGCAAGTGAGTTTTTAGTGAAAAGGATTTGCTAATTCAATTCTTGCTAGATTTTGTTTGTTTATTTTTAATATGTACCTTAGACAAATGTTTCCAGTTGCACAAAAACAAATAATTTCCCAGGAAGCCTCGGTTGGGTCTGGGTAGAATGAAGACAGATACCACTTGCTCTAGGGACCCTGATTTAGTCATCTGTGCACAGTTAGGTCCTGTGTGGCACACGGTAGCTGCTCAGAAGGCTCTCCTGCAGGTATATAACCAAAAAAAAAAAAATAGAACACCAGTTCAAAAAGAGACAAGCACCCCAGTGCTGGTAAATTCACAGCAGTGATATTTACAGTTGCCAAGAGGTGAAAGCAACCTAAGTGTCCCTTGACAGATGAATGGATAAAGAAGATGGTGTACACATATACAATGGAATATTACTCAGCCACGAAAAGGATGAAATGATGCCATTTACAACAACATGGCTGGATTTGGAAGGCATCATGCTAAATGAAATAAGTCAGAGAAAGACAAATACTGTACGATATCACTTATATGCAGAATCTAAAAAATACAGCAAACTAGTGAATATAGCAAAAAATAAGCAGAGTCACAGACACAGATAGCAAACTAGTGGTTAGCAGTGTGGGGAGGGGCCAGTTATGGGGAAGGAAAGTGAGAGGTATGAACTACTGAGTATAAGACAGACTCAAGCATGTATTGTACAACATGTGGGATATAGTCCATACTTTGTAACATTTAAAATTGTATAAAATTAGAAAAAAAAACATAAAGTTAGACAAACCTGGATTTGAATCTAATTTAAAAAAGGAAAAAAAAGAAAGTTCTCCTCCCACTAATGGGCTGGTAGGAGTTTGGCGATTCTATCTTCAATATCATCGTGAAAAAGTAATGAAAAGAGAGAAAGGGAAGATGTGTAAGTTATGTACTATGCGTCTAAATGAGAGAAAGCATTTTTCTTCTTATCTTCACTTGTTTGTTTGTTTTAAGAGAAGAGGCATGCGGGCAGTGATACATCTACTCTTACTTCTGGGTTCGTCTGAAATTCAGATTTCTTTCTCTTATCCCTCTGGTCCACAATGATTGAGTTCTCACGTTATTCAAGGCACATTTTACGCACAATTTTGAGCATTCTGAGCACATTTCTCTGAGCCTGACCCCACTGCAGGCTACCCAGGGGGCGCCAGTGGCAAAGAATCCGCCTTCCAATACAGGTGATGTAAGAGACACAGGTTCAGTCCCTGGGTTGGGAAGATCCCCTGGAGAAGGAAATGGCAACCCACTCCAGTATTCTTGCCTGGAAAATTCCATGGACAGAGGATCCTGGCAGGCCACAGTCCATGGGGTTGCAAAGTGTGAGACATGACTGAATCTACTTAGCATGCTTCTGCTGCTAAGTCACTTCAGTTGTGTGCAACTCTGCGATGCCATAGACGGCAGCCCACCAGGCTCCTCCATCCCTGGGACTCTCCAGGCAAGAGGACTGGAGTGGGTTGCCATTTCCTTCTCCAATGCATTCATGCATCTAAGTTGCTTCAGTCGTGTCTGACTCTATGTGACATTATGGACTGTAGCCCACCAGGCTCCTCTGTCCACAGGATTCTCTAGGCAAGAATACTGGAGCAGGTTGCCATTTCCTTCTCCAGACATAATGCTTACCCACTCAGATATTCATCCAGAAAGGTGAGATTCAAGCTGCCTAGCTGGGGTGATCATCCTCTGTAGAGGGATCATTATCAATAGTTAAGACTGAGTTTATAAGACCCTACCTTGTAGAAAGAAAATGAGCAGGGAAAACGGAAGGGTGGGCAGTTTCTTAATATATCTGAATCAGGAATCTTTGGACTAGACAGAATATCTGGGTTTTAATATATCCTCATTCAGTGGGATAATACGCTTGTTGGCCTGATGAATCTGTGAAGGTGGGAAAATGGGATTATTGTTTATCTGAAAATAGTAAAGTAAAATGATAGTATTGTTCACATGAGTGAGACAGCAAATTATTAACAAATATGAAAGTAACAAATCCAGGGTGTTCCTGATAGGAACTAAATGTATTGACAAAGCCATTTATTGTTATTAAAGTACCTGATAATCAGACTATTGATGACAGAGAAGGAGGTGACTTTCTGTTTTCAAGGTCATGATGATTTTATGGTGCAGAGTTCAATATAAATAAATATGGAGGGAGAATCATTTGTTTGGGAAAAAATAATATCAGAAATGGGGAAAAGGCTCATTAAAATACCGGCTGTCTTTAGAACCAATCACAAAGAAAAAACAATGCATCCACGGGGACAGAAAACGTTTTCAAAGGAAATAAATCTACAGGGAAATCTGAAGGAGGGGTAATGGCCTCTCTTTGAAGCAATAACATAATTACATCCAATTAGGAATTCGGTTACTGTACAAGAATGGCTTTAGGGAGAAAGCAAAAGGCATGACTGGGAACCCACATGGTTGACTTTCTGCTTCTCTGGAGGGGACACTGGAGGAAGACAAGACGTCGTTTGAGTAAGAGCCCCTCACCCTCTGAAGGCAGGCAGCCTCTGAACACCCCGAGGCTTATTTCCTGAGCAAGGACACCAGCTGTCAGGAGCCCAAAAAACCCACATGCTTGGGGGCAAGTGTCCCCCTCTGGTCGCTGCCCCCTGAAAACGTCTGGATTTCCACACAGCTTGTCTCTCTCTGAGCTCATCTGCCCTCCCGCCTTCCGCCCAGAGGACTATGCTCACTTGAAAACTTAGCTCATTTCTAACAAGTTCAAGTTTTACGATTAAAAAAAAAACCACCACCAAAAAACCCCCTTTATCAGTAAATAAAGGTCAGCCATCTGGCAGCAATGTGTCTATTTGGCTCCGCTTTGGTTTTCTACACTATATTATAAAAATATTACAGTCTAGTATGATATTAGCAAAGTGCGGCATCTGGGCTTATACAAAATATAAGAGCTGGCAGGGGGGACTCATTTCCCTTCTGCAAGATTGCTGTGACACGGAGGAGCCGGGGACAACGGTGAAGCTGATAACAGCCCCAGACATCGGCATCATCCAGCCCTCAGCATCCTTCAGCCTGCCTGGGAAGGGGGCGGGGCCTAATGACCCCCAGGAGCCTTGATGGATTGCCACGGGCCTTTGAGAACAGAGCCTATTTTAGCAAAAGAGAAAAGTTCTCTCTACCCGCACTGCTAAGTGCTCATGCATTCAAGAAGTAAATGAGACTGCTTCAAAAAAAAAACAAAAACAAAAACACTGTAGGTATGGCAGTAATAAAGCCAGGACGATTTTCAGTGGGTTTAGATGGTAGAGCATTTACTTTGGGGGTTGAAAATGTGTAATTAAATTTTGGCATGGCTCTTTGGTGGTAATAATTTTTATTAAATTCCTTTTATGTGTGACCCCTTTTATGAGTTCAAGACAAATGCCATATTTATTTTTTTTCTCCCTTAGGCTCTCTGGGTGCATTTTAATGTACTGTAATCGAAAAGATATCAAGTCACTGACAAAAAGGATCTAGACAGGACTTTGTACAATCTGAGTTAGAAATAGATTGTTTTTTTAAGAAAAGAAAGAGGATCAAATTGAAACAAAAAAATTTCTCCTCATCTCTGGGCACTCAAGTTTTGTGAAGATTCGGGCACTGTTTATGGTTCGTGGTACTGCTAAGCAGGAAATTACATTAGCAATTTTTCACAGGGGTTAAAAACAAATCCTAAGCCTTAAGAAGTTTGGATATCTAAAGCCATAATGCCTATTTAGGGAAAAGTAGGTGCATGCTAAGTCGCTTCAGTCATGTTTGATTCTTTGCAACCCCATGGACTGTAGCCCGCCGGGCTCCTCTGTCCATGGAATTCTCCAAGCAAGCATACTGGAGTGGGTGGCCATCCAGGAGATCTTCCCGACCCAGAGATCAAACCCCTGTCTCTGGAGTCTCCTGCATTGGCAGGTGGGTTCTTTACCACTAGCGCCCGCTGGGAAACCCAGGGAAAAGTAGGATGAAAGATGTTTACTCAGGAATCCAAATTCCACTAGCGCCAGCTGGGAAACCCAGGGAAAAGTAGGATGAAAGATGTTTACTCAGGAATCCAAATTACTGAAACAAAGAAAATACAAAGTTTTTGCAAAATGCTTCAGGATGGTATCAGGGAATGCATTTGTGACTTGTGGAGGTGACGTGGTACTCACACCTTTTGGTTTTATTTTTTCTGGATGTGGTGGCCAAGATTAAAGACTACAAGCTTCTTTCTGAATGCTCCCTCCACATCACTGCCTGATTTCCTTATTTTAGGCTGAAATAGAAAACTGTTGTTAATTGTCTCCCTCTGAGTTCCTGTGAGCACAGTCTTCCAGGGAGCACAAGACGGAGAGATGACCACTCAGGAGGAGAGAACAGAGATCGTCCTCCCCTGCCCGGTGGAAGCATGTGGGGACCCCATCCAGAATCAAGGGGAGCTAAGTTTTCACCAGTTTCCAGTTTCCACCGGGGAGCCCACGGCACAGCATGGTCCTATGGTCACTGAAGCAATGGGGAATCAAGCCTGGAGGGAAGGTCTCTGGCTGCTTCCCCCCACCTCCTGTTTTAGATGTTTCCAGTTCATTGCTGGGCTTCCCTCGTGGCTCAGATAGTAAAGAATCTGCCTGCAGTGTGGGAGACCTGGGTTAGATCCCTGGGTCAGGAAGATCCCCTGGAGAAGAGAATGGCTCTCCACTCCAGTATTCTTGCCTGGAGAATTCCATGGACAGAGGAGTCTGACGGGCTATAGTCCGTGGGGTCCCAAAGAGTTGGACACAACTTAGTGACTAATACGCATATACCACACCCACACACCGACACACACACTGAGCTAATTGCCACCTCCCAGGCCAGGGCCCCTATCATCACTGCTGTCCTCAGATGTTGAATCATTTCCTTGGCAAGAATCAGAAAGCATGCCTGTGATGTTGGAACTTGGAGATGTGATGGCAGGGGTTGGGAGGGAATCTGGGCAGCAGGGCGGTCTTGACTGCGTCCTGGTGGTTCTGTCCCTGGGGAACTTGCTCAGTCACTGTGCTGATCTGAAGATGCCGTCCATTTGGTGAGAGCCCAGGCAACCTGTGGCGTCTAACAGATGCCTATGTACGGAGATCTACCTGCCTTGCCATAGACCAGGCTCTTTGCTCTCCTGCACTTCATGTTTCCTCCTTTCCTCAGGGGACTCTCAAGATAGGTGACGATCCTGATGTAATTCCCTGGAGTTGAAAGTTGATGGGCATTCCCTTTGCCCCCAGGGCCCCGGAGTCCTCTATGGACGTGACTTGCACAGCCTGGGGGAGTCCATACACGGTACATCTTCATATTCAGACCTCCTGGTGTCTGGCCCGGGGTGGCTGTCTCTGTTGCTGCCCTGCCAGCCACGGGCTCCAGGCTCTGCCCCCTGCCTCACTCAGCCGGGATCAAGGGGCTGCTGAGATGCAAGCCTCCCCTCCAACCCCCGCGAAGACTGTGGGGTTTAGACTCCAGATAAGCAATCCAGTTGGGAATTTTCTCTTAAATTTTTATTGGCGTATATTTGCTTTAGAACATTGTGCTATTTTGTGCAGCCCACAAAATGAATCCGCCATACTTATGTAAGAGAATGAAATTAGAACACTCCTTAAACACCATATATAAAAATAAACTTCAAATGGATTAAGGGCCTAAATGTAAGGCTGGGCATTATAAAACTCTTAGGGGAAAACACAGGCAGGACACTCTTTGACATAAATCACAGCACGATCGCTTTTGACCTACCTCTTAGAGTCATGAAAATAAAAACAAGAATAAACAAATGGCCTCTAATGAAGCTTAAAAGCATTTGCACAGCAAAGAAAACCATAAACAAGATGAAAAGACAACCCTCAGAATAGAAGAAATTATTTGCAAACAAAGCAGCCGATGAGGAATTAATTCCAAAACATACAAACAGCTCATGCAGCTCCATATCACCAAACAAACAACTCATTCAAAAAATGGGCAGAAGACCTAAGCAGACATTTCTCCAGAGTAGACATGTAGATGGCCAACATGTGCATGGAAAGATGCTCAGCATCACTCATTGTTAGAGAAGTGCAAACCAAAGCGACCATGAGGTATCATCTCACCCCAGTCAGAACGCATCATCAAAGAATCTTTAGGTGATAAATTCTGGAGCAATTGTGGAGAAAAGGGACCCCTCCTGCCCTGATGGTGGAAATGTAAGTCTGTGCAGCCACTATGGAGAACAGTATGGAGGCTCCTTAAAAAACCAAAAATAGAACTGTCTAATTGGGAATTGAGTCAGCGGCTGATAAGCCTTAATGCCAAGTGCTACTAAGAAGACACTCCCTAGTCATACCTTTCTTCTGCCCTTTTCTTTTCATTGAGATAATATTAAATTCATAGTTTTGAAATGCACAGTCCCATAGTTTTTAGTACATTCCCAAGGTTGAACCATTATCACCAGTTCAGAATATTTTAGTCACCCCACAAATAAACCCCACACCCATCAAGCATCATCCCATTCCCTTTTATCTCTTTCTTCTGCAAGTAGTCATCTAGATTACTTAAGCCTCTATGGATTGACCTATCCTAGGCATTACACATAAATGAACTGATACCGTATATGGCCTTTATGTTTGACTTCTTTCACTGAGCATGGTGTTTTCAAAGTTCATCCATGTTCACCAAGTGTCAGCATTTCATTTTATGAGGCTCAATAATAGTCCTTTGCATGCAAAGACCACAGCTTGTTTACCCATTCACCCATTGATGGATACCTGGGTTATTTTCCACTTTTTGGCTATTAAGAATAAAGCTGCTAGGGACTTCCCTGAAGGTCCAGTGTTGAAGACTTCTACCAATGCAGGGGGTACAGGTTTGATCCCCAGTCAGGAAGTTAAGATCCCACATGCCTCTGGCCAAAAAACCAAAATATAAAACAGAAGCCATATTGTAACATGTTCAATAAAGACTTTAAACATGGTCTACATCCAAAAAAAGTCTTAAAAAAAGAATAATGTTCTAGGATCATATTTTTTGTACAAGTTTTTGGGTGATCATATATTGTTAAGATTCCCCCTCCCCCTTTCAGTTGTTTTATAGGCTAAGGTCATACTTTTAGATTTCTGACTTCCAACTTTATTTATTTATTATTTTTGGAGAAGCAGTGTGCAAAGTGGGAAGAATATGGACTCTGGGGGGCATAAAAAATTGGGTGCTGTTTCCAGTTCTGTTATCTAATCTCTTAGTGTCAAGTTCTTCACCTGTAAAATGGGTATGACTATACCTATTTCAAAAGGATAATGCAGTTTAGGTGAGATGTTAATTCTCTACTAAGTAAATATAAACTTCTGAGTTTTTAGCCTTAAGCCTATTTCTTACCATTTTAATCACTAAGAGTTCTAGCCTTCCTTTTGCCCAAACTTAGTCCAGACACTAAAGGTCCTACCATTTGCTCTGTTATCCCTGTGAAACCCCCTTGGTTACCTCCATTATTGAAGAAGACCTGAATGCGTCCCTGCGGCCAAACTTTGGTGAATGAAGGCTGTACTCACAGTGGTGTGACCTCCATTTCTTGGACACCCTGCTGTCCCCTTGGGGCCAGTCCAAGAGCAGGGACAGGCCCCAGCCCTGGACTCTGTGGATTCTTTGCTTATACCCTCCCCTTTCTCATGATTTGGTGATGCTATGAGCAACCTAGCAGTGCCTTGAATGCTAAACCTGAGTTAACAGATAATGAAAGAAAGAAGAAAAAAAAAATATATATGTATATATCAGTTCAGTTAGGTCACTCAGTTGTGTCTGACTCTTTGTGACCCATGGACTGCAGCATGCCAGGCCTCCCTGTCCATCACCAACTCCTAGAGTTTACTCAAACTCGTGTCCATTGAGCTGGTGATGCCATCCAACCATCTCATCCTCTATTGTCCCCTTCTCCTCCTACCTTCAATCTTTCCCAGCATCAGGGTCTCTTCAAATGAGTCAGTTCTTTGCATCAGGTGGCCAAAGTATTGGAGTTTCATCTTCAATATCAGTCCTTCCAAAGAATATTCATATATATATAGTATATAATTCATATATATAGTATATATAATATTCATATATATACATTCATATATATACACACACACACACACACACACACACATATATATATATATACACCTTGAGGATGTTTTGTGGAGAGAGAGGCGGGAAATGTACCACATGCTCTGCCAATATGGTCACATTTAATCCCACAACAGTCCTGTAATACAGATGGGAAATTGAGGTTCAGAGACACCAGTTCATTTGTGGATGTTCAGAACTTAGTATGTGGCAGACTTGGGCTCTGACCTTAGATAAGTTTGATGTAAAGGTTGCTGTTCTTCCCACAACCCCGTGGGCTCCAGAGCCATGAGGAGCATCTCATTTTACAACTTCCCTACATAGGATGTGATGGTTTCCGTGGCTCTCTCTAGGTTATGCTGTGGTTAATGGTTAGTCCCAAGTCTCCATAGCTCCCAGAAACAAGGTTTATTTCTCCCAAACAAAATGCTGGGTAGAGACCTGCTGTTCACATCTTCTTCGGTTGGGTTTGTGCTGAAGGAGTGAGTCCCAGCTGGGATCTTGACCCTGAAGGAACAGTGCAATGCAGAGCATGCAATGGCTTTGAAAGCTTCTGTTTGGTGAATAACTCACCACTTCCGCTCACAGTTCGTGGGCCACAGCGAGTCACATAGTCAAGCCTTATGTCAGTGCTGAATGATGATCATTCATCCCATAGGGAGAGTCCCACCAGAGTAGCAACTGGTAGAAAAAGCAGTGTTTTGAACAATGAACGGAACCTTCCACATGTGACTTCCACATCACCATAGGCACAGCGGCAAGAACAGAGCTACGATTCCCGACCCCCTCCCTTCCTGGGCTTCCTCCTTCCTCCAATGCTCCTCTCACCCAGTTTCTCTTGCTGGGTCTTCGTCTTTGTCTCCAGCCTCTAAGCCCGACTGTATCCTGGGATGCATAACAGGCTCCCCTCTCGCTCTCCCCTCAAACTCCAGATGACCTCATCCGGCATGGCTTTAATTACCCTTCACTTGCTGATAACCGTCTAATTTATCTTTCAGTACTGACCTCTCTCCAGGCTCCAAGTGCCTTATGTTATCTCCACTTGGAATTCTAACGTGCAGCGCGTCCGCAGCGGAACTCGCCGCTCCAGTCCGGCCCACCCAGCTGGCAGCCTTCCCTCTCGTGTGAGTGGTACCGTCCTCCACCCAGTTACTGAAACCAGAAATCCCCGGTCCCTCCCTATCCCTCACTCCCACATCCACCCCATCAGCCACACGTGTTACTTACATCCTTCAGGTCCTTCCCCCAAGGTCCACACCCCTCGGCTGTAAATGCCAACACGCTCGCTCAAGCCTCTGTCGTCTCTCTCCTTGATTACTGCAGGAGTCAGTACTCTGGCTATTCACATGTCTCTTCATTTCTACTGAGAACTCTTTATATACTGGTCAGAATGATCCTGAAAGTGAAAGTGCTAGTGGCTCAGTTGGGTCTGACTCTTTGAGATCCCCGGACTGTAGCCCACCAGTCTCCTCTGTCCATGGCATTCTCCAGGCAAGAGTACTGGAGTGGGTTGCCATTCCTACTCCAGGGGATCTTCCCCACCCAGGGTTCGAACCTGGGTCTCCTGCATTGCAGGCAGATTCTTTACCATCTGAGCCACCAGGGAAGTCCCAGAATGGTCTTACCAATGTATATATTAAATTGCTTATTTTCTCTGCTAAGAATCTTCCAGAGATTTAAAATTGCATTTAGGAAAGCAGAACAACACAAAAACCCAAGTCCCATGCAATGGGTCACCAGGCCCTGTATGATCTGACAACTGGCGGCCCTCTGTGTTCGGGTGAATAGTGTCCCTTGGAGCCTAAGAAGGTGAGCTAATTTGGAAACAGGGTCTCTGCAGATGTAACCAGTTATGTAAGAATGAGGTCATACTGGATAAGCATGACTCTGAATCTGCTATGAATGGAGTCCTCCCAAGAAGAAAAGAAGGGACTCTAAGGCATAGAGGAAACACAGGGATGAAGGTGGAGACCGAGATTAGAAGGATGCAGGTCCAAGTCCAGGAACATCGAGGCCCACAGCCACCACCAGCAGCTGAGAGAGAGGCATGGGACAGATTTTTCCTTAGAACCTCTTGAAGAGAATAACCCTGCAGACACCTTAATTTCGATTTCTGGCCTCCTGGTTTATGAGACAATGAATTTCTCTTGTTTTGAGCCACCGTAGCGGCCCTAGGAAACTAATACAACCACCTCTTCTTGTCTCTTTCCACCTCTGCCCTTGTGCGGTGATGCTGCCGTGGCCTTCATCTTATCACCAAGCTTAGTCTCCTCTGGGGGCCTTTAAATTTGCTCTCCTCACTGAGTCCCGGAGTTCTTCCCAGGTCTGGCTTCTCTACATCAAATACGCCTCATCTGCGCCACTCTAACCTCTGATGTTGGTTCCATATGTTTACAGCTTTATTTTGACGTCTTTGATGTCATCCAGTTCTATACCTCCCAAGTCCGAGGCAAAGTATGCACGTGTGTGTGAAGCAGCTTTACACAATAAGTCATTTCCAAATGTGAATAGATGCAGGTGGAGGATGTGGAAATGGGAGAGTATTGCTTACTTCATGAAGTTCATGAAATTTCAGGATGAATGAATCCCCTGGAACCTATTTTCATGCCATTAAAAACCACCAATGAGACTTCCTTGCCATCCAGTTGTTGAGACCCCACACTTCCACTGCAGGGGACATGGGTTTGATCCCTGGTTGGGGAAATAACATCTTATATGCTGCATGGTGGCATGGCCAACAAGAACAAAACCCAAAATCCCAGCAGCAACAATTCCCTCCCTCTGGGGTTAAGTCACTGAAATAGAGGGTATCCATGCCATGCAGGGGCTCCCCCATGGCTCAGCTGGTAAAGAATCTGCCTGCAATGAGGGAGACCTGGGTTCCATCCCTGGGTTGGGAAGATCTGCTGGAGAAGGGAAAGGCTACCCACTCCAGTATTCTGGCCTGGAGAATTCCATGGACTATTGACTGTCCATAGGGTCACAAAGAACTGGACATGACTGAGCGACCTTCACTTTCATGCCGTGTAGACAAAGGAGATTTGTCTACAAAGGCATTCAGGACTTTCTGAGCACATAAATTGAAAGAAAGCAAATTCGGGGACTAACAATATAGGGTTCATGTTATTTCTAAACCCTAAAAAATTCTGGTGGAAAATCTGATAACCCTCTGCCTGCTTAGTTGCTCAGCGGTGTCCAGCTCTTTGTGACCCCATGGGCTTTAGGCTGCCAGGCTCCTCTGTCCATGGGATTCTCCAGGCAAGAATACTGCAGTGCATCCCCATTCCCTTCTCCAGGGGATCTTCCTGACCCAGGGATCAAACCCACATCTCTTGCATCTTCTGCATTGGCAGTCACATTCTTTACCACTAGTGCCACGTGGGAACCCAAGGTAACCATGTAGATTTAGGTAAAATCTGATGCCCATTTTTGAGATGAGACATCTGAGACATGAAAGCATTAAGAAACTTGTCTGAGGTGCACAGACTTAGCATGTGCTGGAGTGAAGCCAAATGGAAGAATCCTATCCGCCACACCAGCGTCTAGGCGGACTCTCTTAGCCGCTCCGAACCACGAGCCAGTATCAGCCGGTGCAGATCTAGTCACCGTCTAAATCCACATGCTCTAAAGTCTCTGAGACGAATCAAGGTCGAAGTGAGCCTCTTTTCTGTGACATCTTGGAGAGCAGGTTGCTAATGGCCCAGAGGACACAGAAAAGAAAAATAAAAATGAAAGATAGCAAAAGCTGTGATTTCAAAGACGAAACATGGCCTGAAACAACTGCGTGCAATAACAAATCCTTTGTGGAAAAAATAATCTGCTCCACCAGATTTTAAGACTGGAGCATGTGAAAAGGCAGAATTATTTTTATTATAAATCTGCTACCTCGGGGGCCCCTTGGAGGGAACGGTGTAGCGCGCACCCTCTTGGGGGTGTGATAGATTGGCTGCACTGAGAAAGTGTATCACGCTTTCTGAAACAGAAGACAGCCCTTCAGGCACCAAGCCTCAGGAGGGCAAATAGTCTTCGCCTTCCATCTCTACATTCTGTTTCTTTTACTAACTCACTTGCTAATTTATTTCCAAGTTCTACTTAAAGAATGAACTAAAGCAAACTTAAATCATGCAGCTCAATTTAGGCATAATGGTCTCAAAACTCAAAAAAACCTTTTTTTCTATCTTTGAGAAATACTAAACTAAGTCAAAGGCTTCCCTTTGATTATTATAATTTTGGCCCTTTGGTTTCTTGTGTTCCTTTTCTAGCTGCTGAAATGTATTTTAAATACATCTTTGTTGAACTAATACTTTCATATTTTAGGTAAGCATGGCATGTCATATTTGATTGAACTGTGAGTCAGAGTCCTTAAGCCACACATATATCACAAGATTCTTTTATGCTTAAGCAACTCTAAATGCTTAGAGTGGATCAAAACAAAAATTGACATAAAAATATAAGTGAATTTGTAGACTTTTATATAAATTAATCTTAGTGCTCTATGTATTTCTTCTCTTCAGGATAATTTGAGTATTATCTTTATTATTGTTTTAGGAAATTAAAACAGAATCAGGATTGCAATTAAAATTTGTTTTAACCTTATCTCATAGTATACAAAAAAAATCAACTCAAAATGGAGTAAGGATAAGCATGTGAAACTCTAAGATTTCTTAAAAGAAATACTGGAGTGAGAAGCTTGAAGCCATTGGTCTTGGCAATGATTTCTTGGATATGACGCCAAAAATGCAGGTAGCAACGACAAAAATAGACAACTGGTTCTTCATTAAACTAAAAAGCTTTTGCACAATAAAGGAAACTATCAACAGAATGATAAGACAACCTATGAAATGGGAGAAAATATTTGCAAACAATATATATCTGTTAGGGGGTTGATATCCAAAATAAATAAAGAATTCCTACAACTCAACAGTGAAAAAAAAGTTACCTGATTTAAAAGGGACAAGGGATTTAAAAAGACATTTCTCTAGGGAGACAGACAAATGGTTAACATGCATATGAAAAGATGCTCAACATCACTAATCACTAGGGAAATGAAAATCTGACCTACAGTGAGGTATCACCTCACATCCATTAGGATGGCTATTATCAAGAAACAAACAGATAATATGTGCTGCTTAGGCTGTGGAGAGACTGGAATCCTTGCATACTGTTGATCAGGAGTGCAAATTTGTTTATCTGCTATAGAAAACAGTAAGAAAGGGTCTCAAAAAGCTAAAAAAGACCTACTGGTGTCTGGCTATATATTCCACACCTAGTAACATATTGAAAAAAGTTGAAGTCAGGATATTGAAGAGGTATGTGTGTTCCCACATTCATTGTAGCATTATTCATAATAGTAGAGATATGGAAATTGCCTAAATGTTCACTGATGGATGAATGGATAAAGAAAATGTCACGCACACACACAACTATAATTCAGCTTTTAAAAGAAGGAAATCTGTCATATATGACAACATGGATGAGCCTGAAAGACATGATGCTTAGTGAAATAAGCCAGTCACAGAAGGACAAACATTATAAGATCCCACTTTTATGAGGTATCTGAAATAGTCAAACTCATAGAAGCAGAGAGTAGGAAGATGGAGGCCAGGGATTGATGGGAGGGAAATATTGGGAGTTTTTGTTCAGTGAGGATAAAGTTTTAGTCATGCAAGATGAAAAAGTCCTAGAAATCAGCCGGATAGCATAGTGCCTTATGGTTAACAATACTGTACAAATTATGTTGGAGGGTAAATCTTGTGTTTAGCGTTTTTAAAACAAATAAACAAAGAAAAACACCCAAAAAACACAGGGGCAGGGCAGGGGGCAACTTTTAGAAGAGATGTTTGCTCAGTCACTCAGTCATGTCCAACTCTGTGGGGTCCCATGGACTGTATGTCGCTAGGCTCCTCTGTCCAGGGAATTTTCCAGGCAGGAATGCTGGAGTGGGTAGCCATTGCCTTCTCCAGGGGATCTTCCCTGCCCAGGAATCAAACAACATCTCTTGATTCTCCTGCATTGGCAGGTGGATTCTTTACCGCTAGTGCCTCCTGAAATGATAGATATTTTATTACCTTGATTGTAATGATGATGTATATGAGAATATCCAAATTCATTTAATCAGAAGTTGTACAATTTAAATATCTGTAGTTTTTTCTATCTCAGTTATATCTCAATAACACTGTTTTGAAAAAAAGGAATCTTTTTCAACCAAGAACTTTACAGCCAAAAGTAAGGAAGTTGGCAGAGAGACAATCGTACGAACCTTCTGAATATATTGACATTATAGGCTTTCTTTTACACATACATCTAGCCTTGAAATTATGGGATTTCCTATACTCAATTTCAGAATAATGCCCTTCTGAGAACTGCCTTAATTCAGCAGGATGGGAGGGGCTTCCGAATACTTAGGTAGAGAGAGGAGATCTTCAAATATTCAGCAGAGGAAGTGGTGGACCTTTATTTCTTGTAGCTGGCAAACAGTATTAAGGGCTAATAACATACTCTTTAAAGGGATCACAGTATCTGACCGAGAACAATTAAGGACCTATCATTTTGTGAGGGCTTCTACTTTGCTCTTCTTAACTATTGGCATTTAATGGTTAACCTCCATTTTGTCACTATGATGAATGCTCTTGATCTAATATGAAAGTACATATTATTATAGTAGCATGGCTGGTAGATGAACACAGTGATAGAGAATTATAAGGATGAATGAGTTTGACGGCAATGGATATAAAGGTACTTCAACTTCACTGTGGACCCCAGGTAACTGGTTTGGGGCTTGGGGCTGCTCATAAGATGCATGAAAGGAAACCTACTCAAGTTATGTGAGCAGATGCATCTGGGCACCCTCCCTGGAGGTATTGGTGGAACGACCTAGGGTCACAGTGATGACTATCCCCAAGCACGTTTGTTCCTTTGAAACATACAAGGCCATGGAAGTGTGACTCTCTAGTCCCTCATGTTTTCTTCACATCCTTGCTTTTCTTTCCTCTGTCCTTTTGTTTCCTTAAATTTGTACAGTGATTTTCAACTAACTATAGCATATATTGTTGTTGTTGTTGTTAGTCATTCCGTCGTGTCTGACTCGACTGCAGCCCTCCAGGCTCTTCTGTCCATGGAATTCTCCAGGCAAGAATACTGGAATAGGTTGCCATTTCCTTCTCCAATAGCATATATAATCCCTTATGATTTCACAGTTCTACCTCAAATTGTGATTCAAACTCACAGTTCTTTCCATTTTACCATAGCAGACTCCTCAGCTTAGAACTGGGTAAATTGCATATTTTACATTTTTTAAAAATCTGGATTAGGTGCTACCTTAAAATCTTTAATATCTAATTTGTTGTTCTTTCTCCTGCACAATGATATTAGTTGAGTTTTGCATAAATGCACATGAACACTTATTAAATCAAGATGTAATGTTTTTGATTGTAACTGAATCTCTTCTCTTTCATATACATATTTCAAAGGTGCATCTGTTTGTAAATTAAATGAAACATTTATAAGGGGGAAGAAAAATCAAAATCATTTTCACTGAAGAAATTAAAATATTACCAACTGAACGTTTTGACCTGCTCATCAAATAACCTTGACCCTGTGAAGTCTACTTTTCATTTTAGGGACATCCTAGAGATTGTCTTTCCCAAACCAGTCCTAAATGAGGAAATCTCAGGAGTTCCTTTGGGCACCCATCTCATGCTTTGGATGTGTGATTCATGTTGCTAAATTTCAAAGTGTTATTTCATCATGTGTCTCACAAAATATTACATTATCCTGATGACTCACTATTGTCAGTTGGAGGTTACCTCAGATTTAAATGATTTCATGCTGGCAGAATGTGCACAAGGCTTTTGCTTTTATAATTTTTCTCAATTTACTCCAGCAGTTTAGAAAGGTCCAGATGGAAATGAACATACCTAGCACTTAAAAAGAAACATTTGTATTGTTTATGCAGGAAGTAAGCCTCATCTCTTAATATACAGAGAAGGTTGTTTCCTTTTCTCTCAGAAGTTACAAATGAAATAAAATCTTGCATTTCCCTACAGTAGTTAAGCTGATACAGCAGATCCTCTGGTCTTAATTATTTATGGATGAGCCATGGAGAATGCCTGCCAAAGGTAGCAAAGGGAAAATAATGGCTGGTATTACACAACTGACCTTGAATCCAGCTCTGATTGAAATTAATTACCCAAAGTTTTAAAAATCTCAGCTTCATCTATTGGTGGTAATGTCCTTCTCTGGTGATAATGAATAGTCCCATTCTCTTACCATGAGCTTTGCTTATCATAAATATTTATTTCACAGAATTTGGTCTGTGTGATCCTTGCAGGGAAAACAGTATTAATTGACCTGATCTTTTTTTCTAATTCCTGTATATTGTGTTACCATAACATCCAGCCTTTGACATTCTATTTAAGGCCAGCTGTTCTTTTACAGAACAATTGTAAAAATTAGCTCAATTTTGGCTTGACCTCTAGACTCTTTTACCACTCTGAAGGCACACGCAGATTGTCTCCTGTCCTTTTCTTATATTTCTGTGTTGTCAACCTAGTATGCATTATGTGTGAGCCACTGGATAGAGGAAGTTATTATTCCTGTTAATTTCATTAGCTGTCAGTCTTCCATCGAAAGGAAATTTGACCAGGATGGAACTGATGCTAACTCATGAATAGGCAATCTGGTCTTTAGAGGACATTTGCTTTGAAGGCGCAGTGCCTTCTTCTATCATTTTTATGGGCCTGTTTAGTTTTTATATTTCGAGTATCCACAAGGATGTTGCCTCCAGCATCCCAGGTGCTATCCCCCAAGGTCTCCAGATCCGTGCATGTCTGGGATCAGATCATTGGTAGCTGGGGGCGAAAGTTTCCCCAGAGGAAACGTCACTGACAGAAAAATGGAAAGTGCCACACTGGAACGCTGAGAGCATTCATTTATAATAAATAGTAATTAAAGGGGGATTATTAGGGTGGCCCATTTACGACGTGAAAGTCGATGTTGTGTCAACACCTTATAAAGTCCCGAAACGTAATTCAGCTCAGCTATTTGCTCTGGGCTGAAGAACAAAGTTCTGTTCTAGGGAAGGGGCAGGCTTGCCGCTAGGTGTATTGAAAAGCCCTTCGTAACTGGTCTTCTGGCTTTAGTATTTATTTACATTTTTTCTGTGCTAGGTCTTTGCTGCTGCTCGGGTGTTTCTCTAGTTGAGGCCGTGGGGGCCCCTCTCTCGTTGCGGTGCTCGGTCACGTTGTGGGGCCTTGTCTTGTTGCAGAGCTTGAACGTCAGTGATTTCAGCTCTTGGGCTCCAGAGTGCAGGCTCTATAGCGCTGGCTCAGGGGCTTAGCGGCTGCATGTCGTGTAGGATCTTCCCAGATGAGTGAACCAACCCACGTCTCCTGTTTGGGTAGGTGACTTCTTCACCACTGAGCCCTCAGGGAAGTCCACACTTCTAGTTTTTTTTTTTTTAAAAATATGGAACGCTTCACGAATTTGCGTGTCATCCTTGTGCAGGGGCCATGCTAATCTTCTCTGTATCGTTCCAATTTTAGTATATGTGCTGCCGAAGCGAGCACCACACTTCTAGTTTTAAGGATTGAACAAATCTCTACCAAGGTTTAATACATACACTATGAAATGTGAGAGACTGTGAACTTGTCACTGGACTTTTTTCATAACCAATCCTGTTCCCTTTCAGAAGACATCACTAAAAAATAGACATAGTAACTTAACTTTTGGTTTCTGAATGTACCTCTCAGGCAGGGTGGCTGCACTCACAAACCCTTGTCAGAGGGGTCGGAGTCTGCCTTGTCTCTGCTCTCTGTGGTCTGTCTCTGCCCTTTTCTCTCATCCTTGTAACCCCCTGGCTTCCCCCATTACCAGAGCTGATAACTGTAACTTCAGACAAAGGCAGTCAGGCTCACCTTGATGCTTGTATTCAGTCACTCCCATTCTCTTCCTCGAGAACCTTGTGGAAACTAACACTCATCTACTTTTTAGCTTCCCAGCTTTGGGTTGGTGGGTGAGTACTCTCTGATGTGTTAACCATCAGGGGAGGTCAGAAGACTGCCTCTTTTTCTAGAGCCCAACATTTCTCTCACCTCCTGGAAGCATTTCTGATTAATTAAAAAAACTCTATCGAGTCCCATCACTTTGTGGCAAATAGATGGGGAAACAATGGAAACAGTGAGAGACTTTATTTCCTTGGGCTCCAAAAGCACTGTAGATGGTGATTGAAGCCATGGAATTAAAAGATGCTTGCTCCTTGGAAGAAAAGCTATGACAAACCTAGACAGCCAACCAAGGGCTGTGTAGTCAAGGCTATGGTTTTTCCAGTAGTCATTTGTAGATGTGAGAGTTATACCATAAAGAAGACTGAAGAACTGATGCTTTGAACTGTGGTGTTGGAGAAGACTCTTGAGAGTTCCTTGGACTGCAAGGAGATCTAACCAGTCAATCTTAAAGGAACTCAGTCCTGAATATTCATTGGAAGGACTGATGCTGAAGCTGAAGCTCCAATACTTTGGCCATTTGATGTGAAGGGCCAACTCATTAGAAAAGGCCCTGATGCTGGAAAAGATTGAGGGCAGGAGCAGGAGGGGATGACAGAGGATGAGATGGTTGGATGGCATCACCAACTTAATGGACTTGAGTTTGAGCAAGCTCTGGGAGATGGTTTAGGACACAGAAGCCTGGTGTCCTACAGTGCATGGGGTCGCAGAGTCGGACATGACTGAGCAACTGAACAACACATGGAATGGAACTTAGCACAAAAATGGTTGAGTAGCAAGTAGGTGGAACCTGGCATCAA
Organism: Cervus canadensis; assembly: GCF_019320065.1. Lineage (NCBI taxonomy): Eukaryota > Metazoa > Chordata > Mammalia > Artiodactyla > Cervidae > Cervus > Cervus canadensis. Next base: position 7,475,818 of record NC_057394.1, on the reverse strand, counting down.
ATAGGTCTTGTTCTCCTTTTTCAAATTATAGACACTGTTCTTCATTTACACCAGTGGTCCCTAAGATTTTTGGCACCGGGGACCAGTTTAACGGAAGATAGTTTTTCAGCAGACTGGGAGGTGGGGGTGGTTTAAGGATAATTCAAGTGCATTATATTTACTGTGCAATTTATTTCTACTATTATTACATCAGTTGCACCTGAGATCATTGGGCATTAGATCCCCAAGGCTGGGGTCTTTGATTTACACATTAGATTACTCTGTGTCAATGGTAGAAGATTTCAGTTAAATAACTTAAGAAAGTTATCAACCCCAATTTTTATAGATATTCATTTGAAACTTGTAGAAATCTTTCCCTCCCTCACAGTTAAAATATCATTTAGTTGAGCTCCAATACTTTGGCCACCTGATGTGAAGAGCCAACTCTTTGGAAAAGACCCTGATGCTGGGAAAGTTTGAAGGCAAGAGACGGGGATCACAGAGTAAGAGATGGTTGGATGGCATCGCTGACTCAGTGGACGTGAGTTTGAGCAAGCTCCAGGAGATGGAGAAGGACAGGGAGGCCTGGCGTGCTGTGGTCCATGGCATCACCACCCAGTGACTGAACAACATGTGTGAGTCAAAGTTTCATTTAATTCATATTTTATTTTTGTACCTCCTCTATTCCAGGAACTTTTAAATTATTGGGAATATAAACATGACTAAGGCAGCAAATCCAAGTTCAAGCAGCTTTTTTACTAAAGAAGCCAACTACTACTGGATTTATTATTTCAAAATCCCTTATTATAACTAATTAAATAAATTAGGTTTAAGTTGCCTTTAGGATACGTACACAGAACGTCTACCCTAAAGAAAAATCCTGTGTACAAGTATTCCAGGAGGATTGTTAGGACCTTCTGTTTCCACATGGCCTTTCTTTGATTTGAAAAATGGCCTTTTTTTTTTTTTGTAACAGAAAGAAAAGTCATATCCGTGTGAAAAGATGTGGTAAGCTTTTCCCTACCTTCATTTCCCAAATAAGGCATTTGTGTTTATAAACTCTTGGGTTTGCACTCAATCCCTGTCATGCCTGACTCTTTGCAACCCCATGGACTGCAGCTTGCCAGTTTCCCTGGTCCATGAGATTTCCCAGGCAGGAATAGTGGAGTGGGTTGCCATTTCCTTCTCCAGTGCATCTTCCCGAATCAGGGATCAAACCCGCGTCTCCTGCATTAGCAGGCAGCTTTTTACCCCTGAGCCAGCAGGAAAGTCCACATAAACTCTGCTTCACAGCAGCTTAATCCAGGGCTGTTGACTGTGCCTACACCAGAAAAGAAGCTCAACCAACAAATCTAAGAAGGGTGGTGATTCAGTTTTTCCTCCAGTTTTATGGAAAGGGAAAAGAGTTGCTAATGGATAGAATATGTCTAGGAGGAAATGGATAAGCTTGAAATATCAGAGGTTCCTCAAGGGAAAAGATGCAAGGAAGCTAAGAGCAGAACAGCTGGTAAACAACAAAGGAGGGACAAGTCTGGAAAAAGGTGTGTAAAGGTAGTAAGTCTGGGACATTTGCTAGATGAGCTTGGCCCTGATGGATTCAGCGGCAAAATCAGCTTAGGAATTGGTGGATTTCCTGCTTTTTTTTTTTTTTCCTAATCACTGAAGTACAATCTATGGGACACATGATATTATGATGCTGTGCCTTCAAATGTTATATTGAACATCAAAAACTTTCTGATCATTTTTCCAATCATTAAACTTTTTCTTAAAATATTCATAATTTTTTCCTAAGAGAATAGCTAAAGAATGACCCAGGAAAATAAACTGGCTCAAGAATTCTTAGTTGGGATCCAAGCAAAGAGAAACAGGATTCTGACATGGTTCCTTGTCAGCCCTCCCACAAATAGAAGGACCCAGAATTCTTCATGACAACAATTTTAGACAAGAGTTATACACATGTGTTGTGGGTTAATGAGAGTGGAATTCACAGTACAGTAGAGTGGAATTACAAGGTGAGGTCTTAACCACTGGATCACCAGGGACCCTGCTTTCTTGATTGCTTGAATAAGGGAATCGGGCATATCCTGGTTCAAATCTAAGTTCAGTAAGTTACTAATTGTGTGACCTTCACAAATTGCCGTAATAGACATATTTGTGCCACTTCCATTCTATTTTCACTCGGCAAACAAAAAATAATAGCACAATTTCCTTCCTTATGACACTAGATTGCCCTCTCCTTCAACTTATTTCAGCCAATGTTTATATAGACTTCTTGCCCTGAAAAATTGCCGTCAGTGAATTAATTCAGTTACCGTGCAGAATAAATGTACAGGTAAGGTCTACTAGGTCAATTTCACCATTTATCAGAAGACCCAAAGGAATTAACTAGGATTATTCCTGAATCCATTGTATTGCTACTGAAACTCAGTCATTGTTTCCTCAAGGAAGCAGTGTCTCCCACTGGGTACGGGGAAGGAAGAAGGAAAGGTTGCATTTTTATATAATTTCCCCTTTAGAACACTCTCATATTGTTAACAATATCACTTAAGTTAGTAAAATTCATATTCCTCATTACATCACTTTTGTGCTTAGAGAAATTTTACTGGATTTAGCTGCAATACTTATTCTTTTCCACTTTCATTTGTTTTCTATACTTAAAAACTATTAATTTTTTTGGATAGCAGCCATCCTGACTGGCGTGTAATGGTACCTCATTGTGGTTTTGATTTGCATTTCTCTAATAATGAGTGATGTTGAGCATCTTTTCATGTGTTTGTTAGCCATCTGTATGTCTTCTTTGGAGAAATGTCTGTTTAGTTCTTTGGCCCATTTTTTGATTGGGTCATTTATTTTTCTGGAATTGAGCTGCAGGAGTTGCTTGTGTATTTTTGAGATTAATCCTTTGTCTGTTTCTTCATTTGTTATTATTTTCTCCCAATCTGAGGGCTGTCTTTTCACATTACTTATAGTTTCCTTTGTAGTGCAAAAGCTTTTAAGTTTCATTAGGTCCCATTTGTTTAGTTTTGCTTTTATTTCCAATATTCTGGGAGGTGGGTCATAGAGGATCTTGCTGTGATGGAAAACAATGTGGAGATTTCTTAAAAAACTGGAAATAGAACTGCCATATGACCCAGCAATCCCACTTCTGGGCATACACACTGAGGAAACCAGATCTGAAAGAGACACGTGCACCCCAATGTTCATCGCAGCACTGTTTATAATAGCCAGGACATGGAAGCAACCTAGATGCCCATCAGCAGATGAATGGATAAGGAAGCTGTGGTACATATACACCATGGAATATTACTCAGCCGTTAAAAAGAATTCATTTGAATCAGTTCTAATGAGATGGATGAAACTGGAGCCCCTTATACAGAGTGAAGTAAGCCAGAAAGATAAAGAACATTACAGCATACTAACACATATATATGGAATTTAGAAAGATGGTAACGATAACCCTATATGCAAAACAGAAAAAGAGACACAGAAATACAGAACAGACTTTTGAACTCTGTGGGAGAAGGTGAGGGTGGGATATTTCAAAAGAACAGCATGTATACTATCTATGGTGAAACAGATCACCAGCCCAGGTGGGATGCATGAGACAAGTGCTCGGGCCTGGTGCACTGGGAAGACCCAGAGGAATCGGGTGGAGAGGGAGGTGGGAGGGGGGATTGGGATGGGGAATACGTGTAAATCTATGGCTGATTCATATCAATGTATGGCAAAACCCACTGAAATGTTGTGAAGTAATTAGCCTCCAACTAATAAAAAAAAAATAAATAAAATAAAATAAAAGCCAAAAAAAAAAAACTATTAATTTTTTTTTTTGATGTGGACTATTTTTAAAGTCTTCATTGAATTTGTTACAACATTGCTTCTGCTTTTATGCCTTGACCCTTTGCCTCAGAAGCATTAAAAATCCCAGCTCCCTGACCAGGGATTAAACCCACACCCCTGGAATTACAAGGTGAGGTCTTAACCACTGGATCACCAGGGACCCTGCTTTCTATACTTACAGTTCTCTGAATAACATGTCAAGGGAGGAGCTTATATTAAATAAAGGGTAATACCAAACTAATATAAAATATATAAACTGACACTATCTTATATATCATGTGTCATGTATAATATGCATCCTTGCTCTTATGGGTAGAATGCGAAAGGAGAAGAACTGTTACAAATTTACGGCTGGAAAAACACTCCTCAAGTGTAAACTTATTGCCTACAGGCTCAAATTCCTCAGAAAACAAACACAAATAAGAATCTGAAACCGTTTAAAAAGTTGCAAAACCCATGAGCAATTTTAAAGCACAAATTAAACGAAGAACAATTCGTGTTCATTGGCCTCCACCGGTACTTACCTCTCATCTTTGTGTTTATGAGCCTGAGGAGGGAACGCCAGTTAAAACCAGGATCCCTTGCTCAAACTGAACTACATTGCCCCTTCGGAGTGTAAATTCTATTTGAAGTGGGACAGCAAGCATATCGCCAGTTCTTCTCCTAATAGTTTCATCAGAAGGAAAAATAACAGACAATGCAATGTAAACGGTTGACAGTATTTTGACCTGAAGATACCATAAAACTTAACAACACACACTTTAAGGTTTAGATTGACCACCAAAAGTTTTCTATGTCCATTGAGCAATCCACTCAGGTTAAAATATCATAACTTTCCAATTGTGTAGATGTGTGTACATATATAAAGACCACCATGGCCCCACAGGGTGAATCTCATGAAGCTTAACATTCCTGGCGAGTTAAACACACGACCCTCTGGTCACTTTTTGTCAGTTTACTGTGGCATGTAAGAGCCAACTGTAGGTAACTTTTATATGGTGGCAGTCTATCCCAATTAAGAAAGCAATGATCTTGGATGCAAGCACAAGTGAAAAATATAATGGCAGAAAACTCAAGAAGGGTATTACAATGACTGACCCGGAAGGCTACTTGTCCCTCTCCATTCCCACCCTTATTCATGCCCCTTTTCCCACCCATTTGTTGTTGTTCTCGCAAGTATATCATGACTTGTAACCAATTGTTTTTAATTTAAATAACCCCACCCAAAAGCCTGAAACACTAAAAGATGTAAAAAGAGTCACCATCTACAATCAAAGTGAGTACCTTCAAGGAAGATTACACCTCATGTTCTACATAAGGAACCATTTATGGTAACAAGAATACTGCTACAACATGATCTGAAGTCTGGAGAAAATATGACTATTATTAAGAAGGGCAGTGATTTCTCCCTTTAAAATAAACTGTACTCTGAGGTGACAACATCCTTCCATATATCAACTTCATCATCCATCCATTCACTCAACTACCTACCCACCCAGCCACTCATCCTTCCATCCACCCATTTATATTTTCATTCTTCCATCCGTCTATGTAACAATGATCAATTAAGTGGCTACCATCCATTGGGAAATAAACCAGAGACCAGTAAGGCAAATGCTGGGCTTCCCAGGAGGCGCCCAGTGGTCAAGAATCTGCCTGCCAATGCAGGAAGTGCAACAGATGCTGGGTGATCCCTGGGTCGGGAAGATCCCCTGGAGGAGGAAATGGCAACCCCCTCCAGTATTCTTGCCTGGAGAATCCCATGGACGGAGGAGCCTGGTGTGCTACAGTTCATGGGATTCCAAAGAGGGATTGAGCACCACACACTCAAGGCAAAGATGAATAAAATAACACTCCTAATTTCAAGTTTCTTAGAACCTCAGAAAAACGGCAGACATCCAAATCAAGAATTACAGCACATGTGGTAAGTGTCATAATAGGCATATTCAGTACTTAAGAAAGACATTGGAAACAATACTTACATTTACCTGACTGACTGGGGTTGAAGATGAAAGAAATGAGAAAGAATAAAAATATCACTGATATACCAGATAGAATTTGGATTAGGCAGAGGAATCTAAACTGCAAACACCAGGCATACAAAAGCAGGGATAAGGTAGAAAAAGTAGATTGTTTGAAATGGCTGAACGATAGGGTGTGTTGAGGAGTGGGAGGTGACCGGTGGCTGGATCTTGGAGGAACTTGTCAACATACGGCATTTTTGGACTTGAGCTTATCACACTAGGATTTCTTAAACTTGAGTAACATATGGCTGCTTTTTAAAAGGAAAATAGCTCTTGTGACTTCCATTGTTCACTTCAATTATTTTTACCCACATGCTAACTTACATACGCATACATGTAAAACCAAGAACAAACTCCTTATATACAAAGCTCTTATATAACCAAAACAAAATTGTAAGTTAAAAACACACAGAGTTGTAAAATGATTGCAATTCAAAGTTGGAGGGATGCTGCTTTCTTTTTTGGTTAAAACACTGCTCTGATGTGAACGTAGTCTTGGCTGCTTGGGTGTGGGAGTCTTGACTTTGTCGTGACTCCATCAACACTGACGTGCACCACGCCAGGACCAATTTGCTCACCACGTCTCTCTCTTTAAACCATAGAGAGGTCTTTGTGCGTTTATATGCCATGAGCAGCGCCATATGGATTTAAGACATTAAGTTCTTCTATGTCTTTTTTTCCCTTTCTTAGAACAATGAGCGTAGCGTCACCGGATGCTAATGAGATGGTTGGCACTAACTGCACAGAAGGTGCTGACGTCTTGTGACATCACTGTGTCAGAAGAATATATACTTGTGTTTCTGCTTCTCTGGAATATATGCATTTCTTATCTGGAGTATACACCTATGTGTATGCTGATATTTATGTTTTGGCTTATTATTAAAAAGTGTACAACTGGTAAACTCATGAAGAATTCTAGGACCCCCGAGATCAAGGTCATGGAAATGTCTTTGAAAAATACTGACTGAGACCAAAAAAAGGGGCCGCTGAAGGGTTTCAAGCAAGGGAGAAATGTGGATGGATTTCCTTCTGAAACACTCACTCTGTGAAGAGTTAGAAAACTTTAAACAGCCTAGGTGAAAGATGATGAAGAATTTTGCAGCCGCCATGGGGAACAGGGAGGAAAGGATAGATTTGAGAGTGGCAGGAGTATAATTGACAGGACCTGGTCTCAGATTGGATGTGGGAGGGAAGGGAAATTGAAAATTTGAAGATAGTTCTCAGATTTCTAGCACGATTTCCTGGGTAGAAGGGGATAGCATTGGCTAATGGAGGGAATGTTAGAGATGGGGTAGGCTGTGGGTGGAAAACAATGAGACTGGCTTTGGAAATATTCCATCTGAAATGCCACAGTGCTGATGGAGAAGACAAAGTGAAATGTGAGCTTGGAGCCTGGGGCAGGAACCGGGCTGTGGTCGAGGTTTGGTCGCCATGGGCATACCTGTGGTCATCGTGGCTTTGGAAGTGTTTAAGATCCCTAAGGGGGAGCACAGGAGTTAGAAGAAAGCCAAAGATGACCTCACAGGGGACAGTGGCACTTCAGGGTGGCCGGATGGAAGCACAGCTCCAGAGCCCAACATGGTCCAGTCAGAGAGACAAGGAGACCTAGAAGGGTAGGTGTCACTAGTGACCATTGAAGGCATTGAAGGCCATGTTTCACTTGAATTAATGTTTCTGAGGTTCTCCCCTGGTCTCTCCCGAAATGCAGGAAACAGAGGTTTGATCCCTAGGTTGGGAAGATCCCCTGGAGAAGGAAATGGCAACCCACTCCAGTATTCTTGCCTGGGAAATCCCACGGACACAGGCTTCTCTGCGCATTTCTGAATCTTTGTTTTCTCACCCACAAAGAGGGAAATGATTATTTCACAGTTGTACTGAGAAGTATGTGAGCACAAATGTCAACAACACTTAACATGGTTCATATTCTAGCACGTATTAATAATCATCGCTATAAAACAGAATTCCTTTTCCACCACCCTCATGCTTATTCTTTTTTTTCATTTTCCTGGGAGAATTTTTGAGTATAACATGTTGGTGTCATGGAGATTGTGGCAATATCATGGATTTGTTCAAGTCTCCAAATTCTTACCATCTAAAAATTAACTGGTAAGTCAACCATGCAGGTCACTGAGGAAGGTTTGGGAAAAGATTCAGTGAAACTTGCCCAGGGTGGGAGTCTTACTGATAACCCTTGCCACACCCTGACAGGAAACTCTAGTGGCCAAGACTCTAGAGTTTTAGAGAAAATGTTAGAGAAATCTTTGGGAGCTACTCTTCAGGTTCCACGGGGCTCTGTTGCATTAGCCCTTTGACTTCAGTCCTGCCCTTGACCTTGAAGCTTTCTATCCTAAACCACCTATGAACTGGCTCCTGCATGTAGACTGAACTGGGTCTAACTGACCATCATTTGTACACGCTGAACTAGAGGTCCTGGAATCACAGCCCACAGGCCAAATTTGGCCCTCACGTGTTTATGAAAGGAAAGTCTCATTGCCACGCCCATTTATTTGCATATTGTCCAAGAGGGCTTCCCTACGGGCTCAGTGGGAAATAATCCACCTATCAGTGCAGGAGAGGCAAGAGACTCAGGTTTGGTCCCTGAGTCCGGAAGATGTGCTGGAGAAGGAAATGTCAGCCCCCTCCAGTATTCTTGCCTGGGAAATCCCATGGACAGAAGAGACTGGCAGGCTACAGTCCATGGGGTCTCAAAGAATCAGATGCAACTTAACCACTAAACAGCAATGATAGAGACCACCTGAGCCACAAAGTCTAAAATATTGACTATTTGGCCCTTTACAGTAAAGGCGCTCAGACCTGTGTGTTATACTCTCTAGATGTGTGGATTGCCATCTTTCAGAAACAAAACATATGTTGGGTACTTCCTCAATGCCTGTGGACTTGCTACTGAGAGCAGAGTGAGGAGCTAAACAGGCTTCTATCCTCAAGGACCACACAGTCTAGACCAATAACTCCCAACCGACTGGGGCATAAGAGTCTCTTAAACCCTTTCTCTCTTTGGTCTCTACTAGGAGGATGACATTAAGGGAAATAAGAGTAAACAAAAAGATATTCTGTATAAAAGAATTCTCATTTGTGTCTAAAGTTTGTCTTGATTCAAATCTCCCTGGCATGGAGGTTTCAATGGTGGGAATAATTCATTAAAGGAAGAAAAATACCCCTTTCTCTCACCTTCCTCAAAATTCTTGGCTGAGCACCACCATGCTCCCTGGGATAGACTTTGAGAGTTCAGAGTTACTTTTTGTTTAAGACAAGTTGTGTATCAAAATTAAGGGGGAAAAAAAAAAAGGCGTTTCTTCTTTTCATAAAACCTTTCGTGTTTTATCATGAAGTCTCTAGGTTGTAGCGTGCATCTGAGGCTGCTTATAAACTCTTGGAAATGTGTAAAGTGTTCTCTTTTGTTCGACTATAATAGTAGCATATTGGAAATTACAAGTAGAAAATTGTACTTGGGATGTGGGTGCAAAGGCAGCTGAGTTCAGATAAAGCCTTTTCCCAAGATAATGAGATGTGTATGAATGTGAAATTCCATGCAAATGGGGCTCCGGTTTGTGGGCATCTGGGTTCTTTTGTTTACACTAAAAAGTCACAGCAGAAGAGGCTGTGTTGATAGATCAGCTCAAGTCTCCAGAAAATGAATAATGTATATACTTTCAGATAATTCAATTAGTGCAAAAAGAGACTAAATATACAGTGGCACAACAACCTGCGATTTGCAAACTACTTCCCATGGTTCTCTGCATCTCTGAGTTTATAGCAACAAATATAAAATTAAGGATTTTTTTAAACTTGATTTAAACTGTTATTATGCAATGTTTAAAGTTAATTTGTGAATAAAAATTTTAATGCACATAGAAAAAATAAGAAAAACATGATAGTCTAAAGAAGTTATATTCAAAACAGCACATTTATTATATTTTCACATTCACTTAGCAGAGTATGGGAGAGGTCTTATAAATTAAACATAAGGATATTATCTAATTCTATCTTCTCTTCATTTTTTCCCTTCCCTTTACCTCCAAATTAGATTTCTTAGTGATCTTCAATTTTACCTTGAAATATAAATATTATTATATTATTATTATTTGTACTTTGACAATTCAAGTTTCTAATCCGTAAAAAATTGAGTTCACATTAAGATTGCTCTCTGTACTAATGTTCTACGTTGGGTAGAAAAATCCCCCACTTAGCAGGAGTTTTATAAAAGGGTGGGGAAATGAAGCCAGAGTGAAAACCGCATTTCCCACCTTCTCTGCACCTTGAGCGTCCACCGCATCATCCTCTTGCCGCTGATGCTCAGAACGCACAGGTCCGCCATTAGCACTTGCCCCCCTTGGCTTTGTACCTTGAACTAGTCTTACCGAGTTACTCATCACCCAGTGTTTCTGATTTCGCTCAGTCCTGGGCCCTGTGATGCCTACGCTTGTACCTTCTCGCTCCTCTCTGAGTCACAGTGGAAAAGTGAAGGGGAAAGAGGTAGTTGCTCAGTCGTGTCTGATTTTGCAACCTCATGGACTGTAGCCCACCAGGCTCCTCCGTCCATGGGATTCTCCAGGCAAGAGTACTGGAGTGGGTTGCCATTTCCATCATAGGACACGGGACAAAGCTTGGTGAGCAGCCATCTGTCCTCTCCTCTCCTCCCAAATTTTCCTCCATACCTACTCTCCTCCCTGCAGCAATGATTTTATTTTTGTGGTTCAGTCACCAGGTCACGTCCCACTCTTTGTGATCCCATGGAGTGTAGCACACCAGGCCTCCCTGTCCCTCACCATATCCTGGAGTTTGCCCAAGTTCAGAACCAGTGATGCCATCCAACCATCTCATCCTCTTTCGCCCCCCCATTTCCCTGCTTTCAATCTTTCCCAGCATCAGGGTCTCTTCCAATGAGTCATCTCTTTGCATTAGGTGGCCAAGTATTGGAGCCTCATAGAACCTGGGTCTCTCACATTACTGGCAGATTCTTTACCATCTGAGCCTCCAGGGAAGCTCAATGCCTCTATACTCTTCTCCTAAGGTACAGCGTTGTCTCTGTGGCTCCCTTTTCAATCATACATTCATTTTTCTATTTCTCTCCTGCATCCTTGACTGAGGATGAATGATTGTGGTGATGCTAACACTAATTATGACAGTGAAGGTTATCTATAGAGTTCATACTGTGTTCTAGGTGCTGGGGGGAGTTATTGACATTCAGAGAATGCTTTTAACTTCACCATCTCCCACTAAGGTTGATATAATTAGACTCAATTTCAAGTTAAGGGAACTGAGGCTTAGAGGAGTGTTCTTCTAAACTTGCCTATGCAGCTGAAGTCAGAACCAATGTCTGTGTCTACTCCAGGCTCACGCATTCAGCTCAGCGCTGTACTGTTAACACTTCATTTCCCACCTGCAAACTCTTCCTTAAACTCTTCGCATACACTCTGGATTTCCAACCTGTACTTGAATTCTCCATCCCATTTTCTTTGTCTGGAGAAACCTCCGTGATCTGTGTTCATGGTCTCCTTTCTGTCCTGTATAGACACTTCACCTAAGGCTGCATCATTTCATGTGTGTTTTGTATCCTTTACAACTACTGTTTTTGTTGCATAATTATTATAGACCTTTTTTGTGATGATACAGTCTTGAGTGTGGATGGAAATATAAAGAAATGCAAAATACTATTCTTGATCCCTGATTGGGAAGACAAAAACTTTCACATTAAATATAAACTAAGGGCTTCCCTGGTGGCTCAGATGCTAAAGTGTCTGCCTGCAATGCGGGAGACCCGGGTTCAATCCCTGGGTGGGGAAGACCCCCTGGAGAAGGCAATGGCACCCCACTCTAGTACTCTTGCCTGGAAAATTCCATGGACAGAGGAGCCTGGTAGGCTACAGTCCATGGGGCCGCAAAGAGTCGACACGACTAAGCAACTTCACTTTCACTTTCTTTCAAAAACATAAAAGGAGTATTTGCTGTAAGATGTTTGGGAAATTTACATCTCATCTATAATAAAGATATTTTGTTGATTTTCACTTCCCCATAAATTCTCGATGTTTCTTCATTATAGCTTTCCTTCAACCTTCTCCTTCTTTACTTCCCTGCCTACAATCCACCCTACTCCCCTGATGATTCATCTTGGCTGCTTTTCCTTCTTTGTTCTACTTAATTCTCCCATATCTTTATTCTGAGACATTTTCTCTTCCTTCTCATTAATTTTCTTTGTTATGTCACTACTCTTAAATGGCTCACATCTTTTATCCTTCATCTTCACCAATAAGACCTCTCTTTTTCAGTGAGGAGAAACTTTTAAAAAATAAGTGAGAAACTTCTTTAAGTTCCCATAGTTTCAGTTATAATTCTTGGAGCTAAGATTCAATCTAGATGATGATGTTTCCACATCACCACCTTGGCTTTTTTCTTTTTTCTTTTTTTTTCTATACTGAATAATTTGGATTTCTGACACTTTGAGAGTATTTCAAGCCAGTTTTATTGGAAGCAATTTGGTTTGGTTTAGTTCGACAATTTCATAAGAAGAGATGAAGGATGAAAGTAGGTCCCTGAAGCCAGTAATGAGGAGATTACAAAACTTCTGGAGTGCTATTCCAAACAAATAAACCCCTGTCTTAATTTTTACTGTATCTTGGGAGCTCTTGTTATGACTTCCAGCAGAGATTTCCAACCGTTATTAACAATTACTTCCCTAACTTTGTTTAAAAGTAATGGATAATGGATCTTGTCATTTCAACTTTGCTGGGGACAGCCCCAATAAGAGTTTTAAAAAGTGTAATGATGCGGAGCAACTAAGCCCATATGTGCCCCAACTAAGCCTATGCTCCAGTCCATGAGATGCAACTACGGAAGCGCTAGAGCCCTAGGGCCCGCGCTCTGCAACCAGAGAACCCGCCCGATGAGAAGGCCACGCGCCACAACTAGAGAGGAGCCCCACTCGCCGCAGCTAGAGAAGGCCGGTGCGCAGCAACAAGGACCCAGCCCAGTCACAAATAAAGAGATTAAAATTTTTAAAAAGTCTAAATGAAGAGGACATGATGCGGAAGCTGTGCAGTCCTTTTTTCCCCCACATCAGGATAAGAGGATGGTCGTCCGTGAATAATGCCTTCATCTTCTTCACCCTCGTCTCCTATTCACCTGGCAGTTAGCAACCTCCTGGATAGGCTAGGGGATGGAAGAGCCAGAGGAAAAACGCCTTGTCCCCTTTCTCTGTAACTCTAAGCCCATTTCCTCTTGTCCTTTCTCAGGGGTAAGCTTATATTTCCATTTTAAATGCGAGCTCCCAAAGGGCATTAGCCGTGCCATTTTGACTTAACTGCGTTTTATTTTCTCCAGTGTGATACTGTGCTCACAGAACTGAGCTACAGTCATAGAAAGAGAAAGATGAAAGCTGCATTCCGGTGACTATAAGCTAATATTTTATGGGCCACTGTAATGAAGGTTTTGACCACTGGTATAAATCATACCTAGAACATACACAACTCATGGTCTGTATTGACAATACTGGGAATATATCATATAATCCTAGGTGATGGATTTGAACTCTCCTAATTGGGGTTTCGTGATAATTAGGCAGAGCAGGATAACATTTACCTCCGTGCCCTGTGGGAAATGAGGACATTTATAGCCAAGAAATTGATAATATAAACAAAGTCACCGAGTCATGTTTTACTTCTTGGTGCAAACAGTTTTATAGAAGTGGATTAGACTGCTGTAAACTCATGCTAATAACTAGATATATATTTTGAAACACAGAAAATTTCAGTTTGAATTAAAATTGTAGAGTCACAGTACTTATGAAAGTACTTAAGGTCTATTAAGCACTTGCTATGAAAGCTTTAATTTAAAATCATGTTGCTACGATTTAGTGAGAGCATATATATTATTATTTTCTTTATACCATTTTGTTTTTTTCTCTTTATTTCTTATAAAAATCATTACCAACTATAAGTAACTTAATATATTATATAAATAAGATTAATTAGATATATAAGATATATAAATTAGATAAGTAAGATGCATATCTTAATATCTCAGATAATAAGATACCTAAGATAATGTCTTAACTGTTAGATGGTTTCATTTTGAAAAGCTTTGAAATTATTTGGTAGGGCAGTTGGATGAATATCTTCATGAATAGATTTCTGTTTGATTCAGGGAAAATACCTTTACTTATTTCTTTCAGTATTAGCTTTCAAATGGAAAGGCAGCTCATTTTGATTTCTTGGCATAGCTCAGTTGAAGACATCTTTGGCTTTAGTTTAAAGCTCTCTGTTTTCCAAACCCTGGGAGATTAAAAAGTTACCTTCACTGATTAACAGAAAAATGAGTGAATGTAGGCCCAGAGAGCTCTGTGTCTGGAGAGATGGAGTGGTGGAGGGATACACATTTTAAATGAATTCTGACTTTATTAATTCATTTGCATAATTTGAAGAACACTTGTGGGCTGTGTAAGAGTGCTGAATGCATTTTAATATTGCTCATCTTCATGATTTCTGCAGTTTTGAGTCTGTGATTGTGCAATAGAATTTCCCTGGGCCCCTTTCACTCCACCCCTTTTTAATTGATGGTTCTAATTCATTTGTGTGAAGTTAAGCCTCAGGTGATAAAAAAAAAAAGAAAGAAAGAAAAGAAAAATAGCAGGGAATGCCCAGATGCCCTTCTCTGAGAAGATTCTTAAGAGAAAATGATCTGCTGTTGAGGAAAAGTCCTGTTTTTCTCTTTGCGGGCCACCAGTAATGTCCCTATTGTGCATATTTGAAGGGAGGTCAGCCCAGCTGGCAAGCTTATTTCATTGACTAATGGGAATTGGACTTCCTGGAGCCCTATCAACCACAGAGCACTTTTATGAGGCTGGAGAGTGTTGGAAACGGGGTCGATAACTAACTCCTTTATCTTTTGCTTCTTTCTGACCAAATCCTGCATTTTCTAGCTGTAATGTTATTGTATTTTTGTCTACCAGGAAATTCTAGCTGCTGCACAGAGGATTACCCTACACAATGGAAAACTCAAAGATAAAATAGGTCACGTTTGGGCAGCAGAGGTAAATAAGGAACTGCAAAATAACTGGTGATTGATGTGTACCTATGAACCTCAGATTCACGCTTGTTCTTTATGTCAAACCACAAAGGCAGTATTCTGTGTTTCCACACTTTCTCTCTCCTGCAAAATACCCCAAGTGGCCACATTTTTTGACTGTTGAACTCTCTACAATGGACTGAACATTTGTGTCTTTGCAAAGTTCATATATTGAAACCCTAACCTTAATGTGACAGTTTTTGGAGGTAGGATCTTGGGGATGTAGTTAGGTCACAAGGGTGCGGTCCTCATGAGTGGGATTAGTGTCCCAATAAGAAGAGGTCAAGGAGTTAGCTGGCTGTCTCAGCCACACAAGAAATTAGCAAGAGGACAACCATCTGCAAACCAGGAAGCTGGTCTTCACCAGGCACTGTGCCTTCAGCTTGGACTTCCCAGCCTCTAAAACTGTGCTGAATAAATATCACGTAAGGGGACTTTCCTGGTGGTCCAGTGGTTAAGACTTCCTCTTCCAGTGCAGGAAGTGTGGGTTTTATCCCTGCTCCGGGTGTTAAGATCCCACATGCCTCACAGACGAAAAAACCGAAACATAAAACAGAAGCAATATTGTAACAAACTCAATAAGACTTCCAAACATGTCACTTAAGTCACTCAGTCTATGGTGTTCTATTATAGCATTCCTCTCCTTGTAATATACATATTACTCCTGCTATATGTCATGGACTTTGAATGCTGACTAAAGTTCATAGATGTTTAAAAGGCATTTTACCACTTTCGGTCTATGTGGGGTTGTGGACAGAGTACCAGAGGTGTTGGAATTGAGAACATTTACCTGATTTAACGCTCTAACACCTACTGGTGATGAGTCAAGGGGGATCAGTCAGTGTCCTAGTTTCATGATTCCTACAGTGAAGTTACTTTTGACAGTAATAATGTAGTCACAAAAACAAAAGCAGTGACCATTTATAGAAGCTGTGGACTGCTGTGATAGGCATTTTATTGTATCATCTCATATCTCAGAACCACATGTGGGATAATGTTACTATTTACACATGATAGATTGAGACAGTAATTTTGGGGGCAAGACCACGGGACTGCTGTATAGTTTATCTGCCTGCACTGGTGTGTATAATTGATGACATAATTGCACATTAATTAGCACCATGCACAGACTTTGGCTTAAGGTGTTGGAGCAAAGGAGTACAAAATTGCCTGGAGAGAGGAAAGGTCATGGCCAGGTTTTTGGATTCTTCCTTGGTGATTTGCTTCTCCTCTGC
This sequence comes from Cervus canadensis, assembly GCF_019320065.1. NCBI lineage: Eukaryota > Metazoa > Chordata > Mammalia > Artiodactyla > Cervidae > Cervus > Cervus canadensis. The sequence goes on along the minus strand of NC_057394.1, from coordinate 7,459,659 downwards.
TTATGAACCTTATGCAGCCCTACTGAAGGAAATAATTCAATTTTGCGTTTTATGCCTGTCCATACACGCTTCTTCTCCATAAGGAAAGGATGTGTGGATGACTCGCGCAGTCCAAGTTTTCATCCGGTCCTGTGGACCAGCCCAGAGAATCAGCGGTGTTCCAAGATTTATTTCCAAGAGAACTGTGTCATCTTGGAACTTATTTGGGAGCAGACCAAAGGAAACGCAACAGAGAAGGAATCCATTTCCTAAATCTGAGGACATAGTTAAGGCAACTCCAGGTTTTCTGAGTCTCTGCAGTTTTATTGGTGCTTCCTGAAGAAATCTAGGGACTGCTTGTCTTAGAATCCCTGAAGATAAACTTCAGAATGCAGATTCCAAGGCCCTTTCTTGGACCTATTCTGGCAGAAACTCTAGGAACTCCAGGGCTGCCTTTTAATACGATTCCTAGTGGGTTCCTCTCTCTCACTTGAGACCCACAACTTACTTAAGGTTCTGAATGGCCAGTGGAGGGAGCTCACCTGTTCATAGAGAGCAGTTAGACAGCTGACTTGAGTGGAAATTCACTTGTTTTATTTTCAGTCTGAACTGGACTTTGTGTGTGGGTTCTAACAGTTCCGCAGTCAGATTCCCTTTCCAGAGGAGACCAAGAGATGGCATTTTCTCTATGGAAATGTTTCCTATCCTAATCCCTTCAAGTTGTGACATCTGCCTGGGAGAGTTGATGTCCCATTTTTCCTTTCTGCTGATGTTCAGGTTTTACATCGATAGTTTATTTCTTTGCTATTTGAAGGTAGGAATGGCTGCAAGAGCCGTTCAAAAAAAAAAACAAAAAACAAAACCTAGTCTGTGTTTTGAGGCAGATATTTTCTCTCATTTGAAAGCTCCCAACAATGATTGCTAAGAGGATAAGAACGTGCCAAAGAGTGTTAGCTTATGAAATCTCTTTGAAATGAAATCACTAAAAGAAAATCTTGGGAGGTTGAACTGATTATCAGCCGAACAAAAGCACCAAACTTTTCTCGTTGTTCCTGCTTTTGGTATTTGTAGTTGCTCCTTGTTGACTCTGCCAGGAACACAGCTGATAAGACTCAGGCCAGGCTTTCTATTTGCTTTGGCACTGATAAATGAGAGATGCTGGTCTTTGTACTTGGACTTTGTCTTAAAAAGCCACTCTGCTTTCATTTATTACCTATTTGAATGTGCTTAACCTATCACCCTAGAAAATTGCTCCTTAGGAGCAGACTTTTTTGTGCTGGTGATTCCTTGGGGTTCTATTTAAGTTCTTATTCTATTTTGTAATGGCGCATCCTCTTTATCTCTAATTCAATAATTATTCTTTTTCCATGGTAAGCAGTGTCAGTGAACTCTTGCATGGTAAACAGTGTCTGTGTGTGTGTGTGTGTGTGTGTGTGTGTAAGAATGTTCAATACCAGAGAGAGATATTTTATCTAATATTAAAATCTTTATTGTTTTCATCCTGGCTTAAATATCACTACTGACTGATTTCTGTGGAATTTTAAAATAATTTGCATCACTTGCCGACTAATTCTGTCTCACTTTCTTTGTGTTTAATTTATCGTACAGTCATTTAAATCAGGGCAGGTTTCCTACATGAAGTTTTCTCTTGTCTTAAATTTCTCCCAAGTTTTGTTAAAATCTAGGCATCGGAAGAAGTAGTGATAAGGGGGAGATACAGTCTGAAGGGAGAGGGAACAGGGAAAGATGAAGTGAAAGTTCTCATCATGTAAGATATGATATCGGGGAGGAGTAGTGCTGAAATGGATATTTCAAAAGCCCTTGTGGGGAAATACAGGTTATATGTTCTTAATCCATCTTTTCATGAATCCATCTACCCATGCTGCAGCAGCCATTACCAGAATAGAAAAGTATAGCCCTAGTTTCAGATTATTAGGGGGGAAAGTGGAATGATAATAGTGTCATCCAACTCACAGAGTAAAATGGGAAATCACACTAGAAGGTAATGAACGGCACAAATACATAGAATGGCAGGCATATAGGCACATACATATCAGTGGACACTCCAAATCACAGTGAAGGGACTAACTGCTCTCTCTTTCTTTTCTTTTTTTTAAAGGTAGAAACTCCCCAAGTAGATTAAAACAGAAGCGAATATTAGTATTTGTGGCAGAGATGGTTAGATATTGGCCAAATCTGTTGCGTTTCTTCTGGGCTGTACCACTAGACCGTGTCTGGATCTTCCCTGAAGCTAAGTGTGCTCCTGAGATGAGGTTCTCCCTGACGGAATATTGAGCAGGGGTGTCAGGCTGTTTCCTGGCCGTGACCATAAAACTCTCCCAGGTAAGGTTTGCTCTCTTCCCACAAGTGCTGGCCACAGACAGCGGATCCAGCCAAGGCAGTGTGGGCCCTACGGGGTGATGGGATTACAGGAAGGATGAAGATGGACAAAGCTGAGGTCCCCGAACAGCTGCGTGGCTAGCTGCCCACCCAGACACTGCAGTGAATAGGCGTGTTGGCAAGAGGTGAACTCTTTGTTGTGTGAAGTCTCTGAGATTTAGGTATTTTTGTCTCAGCTGTTAACCTATTTAACTCAGACTATTGGATTGTCTTTCTGAAGTCATGTGGTTGAGGACCACATGGCTATGGCAGGCTATGCTGCTGGCAATGATCTAGAGTCTGTCATATAGAGTGAAGTAAGTTCAAAAGAGAAAGAGCAACACTGCATATTAATGCATATACGTGGAACCTAGAACAGACATGTGGACACAGGGTCGGGGAGAGGAGGGTGGGACCAACTGGGAGATTAGGATTGACATATATTCTCTATGCTGCTGCTGCTAAATTGCTTCAGTCATGTCTGACTCTGTGCGACCCCATAGACGGCAGCCTGCCAGGCTCCTCCATCCCTGGGATTCTCCAGGAAAGAATACTGGAGTGGGTTGCCATTTCTTTCTCCAATGCATGCTAAGTCGCTTCAGTCACGTCCGACTCTGTGCGACCCCATGGACAGCAGCCCACCAGGCTCCTCTGTCCACGGGATTCTCTAGGCAAGAATACTGGAGTGGGTTGCCATTTCCTTCTCCAGGACGCCACGCTGCCATGTGTGAAATAGGTAGCTAGTGGGAAGCTCTTGTATAACACAGGGAGCTCAGCTCTGTGCTCTGAGGTGACCTAAAGGGGTGGGACGTGGGTTGGATGGCAGGGAGGTCCAAGAAGGAGAGGATACGTATAAATACATAACTGATTCATTTCTTCCTACTGCAAAAACTAAAGTAACATTGTAAAGCAATCTTACTCCAAAATAAAAAGTTACTTACCCCCAGAAAGGATTAAATATTTAAAAACTGAGTGTGAAGCAAGGAAAAAATGAGTTAGGATATCCATGGCTTGTGGGGATGGTGGAAAAAAGACACTGTGATTAAACTGTTGCAGTGAGTAAATTGTACGATCTTTTTGGAAAGCATTGACATACCTCAACAGATAAGGTGATGTCTGTTTCCTGTGAACCAGAAAGATCACTTCTAGGAATTTGTCCTAAAGAAATACCAAGAGTTGTCTTTCTTTAAAGATAGGTCTGTGTATGACTTTGTTTCATCATTTTTAATAAAATGATGGAAATGTTAACTAGAGTACAACAGGAGACTATTTAAATAAATTGCAGTGTCCTTAAGATATACTAATTGAGAGTTGTTAAATTCACATTGAATATAAATATTCCCGACAGAAAAATTTCAAGTTAGATTGTTGTTTGAAAAATGTCAACATATAAAATAATATGTGTATTGGAAACAGAGGTACAAAAACACTAATTGTTTTGTGTCTGTAAGTTTTTTTGTGATTTCTTTTCAAAGATGAGCAGGTGTTACTTATGTGATTTAAAATTCGAATGAAAATACAAAAGCCATATCGCCAGTCCATTTAGATCATTCAGAAAATATGTGGGAGCTTTAAGGAATTGAACATTCAACATTTTTTCTTTTTGTGCTAGGAATTCTATATCAGCCCAAATCATAGTAAACCAGCTACACTGCAGGACTGGATTTTTATCCAGTGGTCTCATTGTCCATGAGGATGATACTTTAAAATCAATACTTCAAGGAAAAAGTGCATACAGACAAGATTATGACTAAAGATGTTTCAGGAAGGCACCGCTTAAGAGATGGTCATGCCAGTCTTTCCTCTGTGCTCACATGCTAAGTCGCTTTAGTTGTGTCCAAGTCTTTGTGACCCCAGCTATAACCCATCAGGCTCCTCTGTCCATGGGATTCTCCAGACAAGGATACTGGAGTGGGTGGCCATTTGCTTCTCCAGGGGATCTTCCTGGCCTAGGGATCCAACCTGCCTCTCTTATGTCTTCTGCATTGGCAGGTGGGTTCTTTACCATAGCGCCACCTGTAAAGCGTCAAATCCTTGTTCTTCACTTGAGGGGGTGACTTGGGTTTAGGGACCTTACGGTGGCAAGTCGATCATAACTGAAGAGGCAGAGGAAGGGTCCACAGGATTGATCTCCCTTCTCACCTTCACTCCAGACAGGCACTTACTGAGCAGCAGGGTGGCAAGATTTCCATTCATTCTTGCTCTCTGATCGAGCATGAGATCAGAGCACATTTGCTTTAACTCTGTTGTGCTGTTTTCACATTCTCAGCTCCATTAAGAAGAAACACGCATCAGTTTGACACTATATTTGGCCCCTATCTATTTTGTTAAAAATGTGGCCTCTCTACCAGTTGAGAACATGCATTTTTAAAGGAACATGATCACTTTTTTCAGAATAAGAAGTCACATTTGAAAGTCAAGATTGCAAACAAGTGGCATCATTCTAAGACATTTGGTATTAGGGATGTTTATTGCACTCTGAAATCTTTCATCCTAACCCCAAAGTTCATTTTTTCTCTTGTCTAACACAGGGGAAAAGAATCTGCCTGCAGTATGGGAGACCCAGGTTCGATCCCTGGGTTGGGAAGACCCCTTGGAAAAGGAACTGGCTACCCACTCCAGTATTCTTACCTGAAGAGTCCTGTGGCCAGAAGAGCCTTGCAAGCTAGAGTCCATGGGGTCACAAAGAGTCGGACATGACCAAGTGACTGACTAACACACCACACAGTGTGGTCTCTGACTGAAATGACTGACATTAGGAGAAACTGCATAGGAATTTTGCCCATCAGAATATTTCAGGATCGTGTGTGCATGCATCAAAGTTCATGTATGTGGTCTGTTCCTTTTTTTTTAAGTGGAGAATATGTAGCAAAGTTTTTAATGAGGTGCCAGAATTGGAGACTTCATGCAACTTCGTGTAATTTCACACCCATGTTGCATGTATTTTGTGTGGAGAAAATTACAACTTCCTGCTGCTGTTGCATAAGATGCACACGTCCCCAGTACACTTATAAATGCTATTTCCCTCCACATGGGAGAGATTAGGACCACAGCCGCTGCAGTTCAGGTGCCAGGCAGATGGTGGCGAGAATCACACTGCTCTGGAGTCCAGGAAGAGAACGGGAGGCCACCACCCACGGAGGGACAAGGGTCACAGGTTCTTTTGGGACATCATTTAGTTAGGCTGTTTGAGTTCCTTCAGTAAGATGAAATATTACAGCTACTCCCCGCAAACTCATTCATGACATTTGCCTACACGTGACAATAGCTTTACTCTGGAATATTTTAACGCTAAAATTGATTGAAGTCATCAGTCACGGTGGGTCTCCATGGTAACGAAACATGATCAAAGATACAGAAGCATTGCCATTAGTCGCTATAGGCATAAAGATAGATCAGCTCAGGAGAAAGTGGCAGTTGGAACGTGTGTAGGTGGATCCTCGAGAGACCCCATCAGAGGGGCTGGGAGTGAAAGTATTAGTAGCTCAGTTGTGTTTGTGTCTGATTCTATGCGACCCCGTAGACTAAAACTTGCCAGGCTCCTCTGTCCATGGAATTCTCCAGGCAAGAATACTGGAGTGGATTGCCATTCCCTTTTCCAGGGAATCTTCCCGACCTGGGAATTAAACTCGGGTTTCCCGCATTGCAGGTGGATTCTTTACCATCTGAACCACGGGGGAAGTGATATTCCTAAGTCCAAATTTGATGCTTGAGTGAAACTTGTATTCGTTGCAGAAAGAGGACACCGTTTAAAAATCGCACGCCTATGATAGCAGAGCAGCTATTTTCCACAAGGCATATTCATCTATATGCAACAGCAAAGGCATGAACATAATTACCACAAGTCATTTTGATGTTCTAAGTGGTGTTTTGCATTGCTTTGATAGAATAACCCTTGGCAACCTTTCTCAAACTGCAGCGCTTCTAATTGTTATTAGCTTCATTGTTTTTGCTCTTGACAGGGTGATTTTCTTCTACAATCTGAGATTTTCTTTTTCAAAAGCCTTGGACCCCTTTGAAATGTGTTTGGAGTAGAGAAATTTTTTATGCAGTATAAACTTGAATTCATGGAGGTTTTTCATAATGGGAAGTCTGCTGTCATCTCAGGTTTCATATTTTTATCAAGATCTTTTCTGTGTTTTTGCTGCCATTTCTCTGGATGTAACTCTGAAGATTACAACTGTCTTCCAGGCAACTTGGTGGCCATCTGGAGATTCAAAACTTTCATGGCCCATTGTTCTAGAATGGACATTCCAGCTGGCTTAGTGATAAAGAATCCACTTGCCAATGCAGGAGACACAAGAGATGTTGGTTCAATCCCTGGGTCCGGAAGATCCCCTGAAGTAGGAAATGGCAACTCACTCCAGTATTTTTGCCTGGAAAATCCCATGGATGGAGGAGCCTGGCGGGGTACAGTCCATGGAGTAGCAAAGAGTTGGGCAGAACTGAGTGGCTGAACACACTTTCTAGTATAGCAAATGGATAGCCTTAGTGTAGCCTGGACCCTTAGAGTCCCCATCTTCTGAGTAACGATGCTTATCAGCAGTGATCAATTTACTCTGGGGATGATAACTTGCTCTCTGTTTTATACCCTGAAACTGCTTTTGACTATAAGTTTAGAAGCAAAGATTGTGATGAGTTTTTCTGACTTTTACTTTAGAAACCTCTAGGGTAGCATTCGGCTCAAAACTCCTCTACCTTAATTAGTTTGCTGAAACATTAATCCATGTATGCCGTGTAGAGGACTCAATGTGTGTAACTGTTTATTGGCCTCCAAGCCATCTATAGAGCTGAGAGTCAATATAGAATCTAGCCACTAGATTAACTTAAGGAATATAATGTGTAATGAGAAATCGCCCAGTAAAATTGTGTTTTATGATTCAGCAAGCAGCACCGTGAGTCACCTGAACATGGGGTGCACGTTGCGTTTGCTGAGACCAGTGTTCTTACTCTTATCATCCTGAAAACCCCCCTGCCGCATCTCCTTTCTGTTAACACTGCTTTATCCTGGTCCAGATTTTAAGTCTGAATGATCGGCCCCTATTTGATTTTTCAGCTTCTTTCCCTTCTGTTAAAAGTTTTGCGTGAGGGAATGAAAGATGTATTCCTAGGACTTTTCTTTTTCGTATTTATTTACTTGGTGGCTGTGCCACACGGCATGTGGGATCCTGGTTCCCCAGCCCCAGGTTGAACCCACGTCCCCGGCAATCAACGCACTGATTCTTAACCACTGGGTTGCCAGGGAAGTCCCAGACTAGGACTTTTCCTCACTTTCGCATGACAGATGAGAACACGTGCCAGGTAATCTAGCCATTTTATGGCCCGTTTACAAATAATCTTCACTCTCCAGTCTAGTGATGAGATTCCACACAGCTTGGCCCCATCCTACACCAACACTCTTTCCTTCCAGCCCCAGATTCCTCCTGCTGGGCATGAAGGACTTCTTACATAGGTAAGTAGATAGCGTATCCCACCAGGTCAATATCATACCCCACAATATTCATTGGAAGGACTGATGCTGAAGCTGAAGGTCCAACACTTTGGCCAGCTGATGCGAAGAACTGACTCCTTGGAAAAGACCCTGATGCTGGGAAAGATTGAGGGCAGGAGGAGAAGGGGACAACAGAGGATGAGATGGTTGGATGGCATCACTGACTCAATGGATATAAGTTTGAGTAAGCCCTGGGAGTTGGTGATGGACAGAGGAGCCTGGCGTGCTGCAGTTCATGGGGTCGCAAAGAGTCAGACATGGCTGAGTGACTGAACAGAACTGAACATGTTCAACATCATTCCATTACTTCCTCCTGTATGCTGCAGACAGCCGACTCTTGACTTGCCCTTGTTCATTTGGGTGTACACACCGGAGACATGAATCCAGTCTCTAGAATGGAGGATGGCCTGGTTGCCATCCTGGCCACCATTCACTTGCCTTTCCTCGCCTCCAGAAAGCTGTCCCTGATCTTCCACTTTCTAACAGGATTTCTACAGTCTTTGATTCACATTTCCTTTTAACACAACTTTACAAAGGTCCTAACACACAGGGGAAGGGTAACACGACTTTCCTGTTGAGTAAATGTTCATTTTGACTTTTCCTCCACTGAAACCGTGACATTTCTGAATGTGGGACTGGGTTGTGACATCATCAGGGTTCCCAGGTGGCTCTATCAGTAAAGAATCCACCTGCCAATGCAGGAGATGCAAGAGGCATGGGTTCCATCCCTGGGTCGGGAAGATCCCCTGGAGAAGGAAATGGCAACCCACTCCAGTATTCTTGCCTGGAGAACCCCATGGGCAGAGGAGCCTGGCGGGCTACAGTCCATGGGGTTGCAAAGAGTCAGACACGACCGAGTGACTGAACACGCAATTGTGACATGATTGGTGATGGGCGACAATTTCATTTTTGAAAACTGAGTTGAGAGTCATGAAATGCAGACGTGGGGAAATGGAGTCATCGTGGCTGGGCTGGTGTGCTGGGCATGTTGGCTTTACTGTAACTTGATTTTGTGACCTTCGGGCTGCCATCACATGTTCCTGATGACCAAGGCTCCTTCAGATTCCTAGCATGCACTTCTTTAGTTTCTCTGCTGAAAAGAGTAAATACCAGAAACCATGATGTTCATTGTCCTGGATACAAGTCTCTTAAGGAAGAGGTTTTACTCTACATACGAAACTTTGGTTTGGACTGAAACCCAGTTTTAAAGCGTCTCCTGCATGCCCCCTTGTATGCTTGACATCCAGATTTACTGTCCAATCTTGTATGTATTTCAATAAAATAAGGCTATTAACAGTAGAGGAAAAGATATCTGTGAAATAGCATAACAGTGATCGCAATTATTAGGAAAATAAGCAGCACTCCATATGTGCCTTATACACTAATCATTGTGAGACTTAATTTGGAGTGGCTTTCCTTATTTGCCCAATAAATTCTATTTTGTTATTTGCTATGACATTACACTTCCAAGGGGGAAGCTGTGCGTGGTCTCCACCTGTTTTAAATAGCATGCGTCTCGATTACAAACTTGCCTTCATGAAACGTTAGAGTCTCACGGTTCATGTTAAAGCTAATGTTGAACTGGAAAACACATCAGTTAAATTTATCTTTTAGATTTGATGCAAAACCCGTGCACACCGGTGCTTTGCCTGCCATTAACGGAGACAAGAATCTGATTCTTTTTTCAAAAGTTCATTTTCTTTTTCAGGACCATGAAATACCACACTGAACTTGACCCCGAACAGACTCTCAGTTTCAAACTGGATGTGAAAAGCATTTAAAGAATCACGTGTGAGTCAATTTCAGGGAAAGAGAAGGAACATTTAGAATTGCTAAGTCCTCTCTGAGTTGCTTAGATGCACATTCAAGTCAGTGGTCCAACCCTGGATACACAAAGACCTGAGTAATCAATACAGCTTTAAATTGAAGGTCGCTGCTGCGTGTTAGCGCTACACTTGCCTGACACGCTGACCTGAGAGCCACATTTACAATTACATTTACTGCCAAATATATTGTGAAACAGACAAATGGGTGGCTGACTCTCCACAGATGTGTGCATATTCCTGAAGCAGTCACACGTCACACACAAAAAAAGTTTAGCTAGGATTCTGCCATGAGAACACTAGACTGTGAAAATATAATTATGTTTACAATTTAATATACATCTCAGTTACACAGTAAATAGGAGGTGGGGGCAATGGATACTGGAAAGTAAGCTTTGGACCACGAAAAACAGGGAGATGTGCTGAAGGAGACTGCCATCGATCTGTTTGAAGCAAGGAGCATGGGAGGGTGATTGGTATCTGCTGGTGTCTGCAGGACAAAAAGCAGGGGTCTGTGACCCTGAACCAAGGAGGGAGGTTTGCTTTGGGAAAAACCATCAGCCAGTGAAAAGGTGCTGTGTTATGGAATTTTTCTAAATACTAATTTATCTCAGGTTTTTGTGCTAGAAAGCAGAAATACATGAATGTGATCATCAAGGAATTTATTCCTTTAGGTCTCTATACAAAGTGTTGGGTATTGCCTTGTTTTTGCAGTACAGTTTTTAATTCCAAGTCAAAAATGTGTAGAAATTCTGATCTCACATTTTTACACTTATTTTGTTAATTGCATGAATGTATTTTGAATATTGGGCTTCCCTGGCGGCTCAGTGGTAAAAACCCTCCTGCCAATGCAGGAAATGTGATTTCCGGGTCAGGAAAATCCCCTGAAGAAGGAAATGGCAACCCACTGTATTCTTGCCTGGAGAATCCCGTAGATAGGGGAGTCTGGTGGGTTACAGTTCATGGGGTCGCAGAAGAGATGGACACAATTTAGTGACTAAACAGCAACAATAACAAATATTGAATATTATTTGCCAGGTCTCATGAGGCTTAACAAAAATACAAGGTTGCAGAAAACAATCTTTTCCTTGGGACACTCAGCTGAATATGAAGGCCTGACATGAAGAAATACTGCAAAAATTAATGAGATAGACACTGTGATAAAGATCACTAGTTCTTTTTCCGGTCTGTCTTTATCTATGTCTTTCTTCACCCCAGGCTCATTTAAGATTCTCAGTTATTTTAGGGGGCATCACAGCGAGATCATGGCACAGAGAAAAGACTTTGGAGTCCAACAGACCTGGGCTGAATCTCACCCTGGAATAATGTTAATTTCTTTTTTTAAAGATTTTCTTTTGATGTGGACCATCTTTAAAGTCTTTATCGAATTTGTTATAATATTGTTTCTCTTTTATGTTTTGGTCTTTGGCCTGGAGGCACGTGGGATCTAGCTCTCCGACGAGGGATTAAACACACACCCCCTGCATTGGAAGGTCAAGTCTTAAACTGTACCACCCGGGAAGTTGCTGTTCAGTCGCTAAGTCGTGTCCAACTCTTTGTGGCCCCATGGACTGCAGCATGCCAGGCTTCCCTGTGATTAAAATATTAAAAGCTATCGTATCAAGGAACTCTAGTGAAAATACAGGCACATCTATGCCAAAGCAGGAAGAGAAATGGATTGTATATTAGCATCTCTTCCTTCTTTCAACTTTTCAATTCCTATCATGAGCTTGATTTGGGGAAAGCAAGGAAGACTGTGGCAGCTGTCCTGATCTCAGATAGCCACGACCCACAGGTGCTGCTGCGACAGTGACAAGCGCAGGGCAACGGGGTTCACACCGGAGGGACCCTGACTTTTATGCAAGGGCAGGGAGCTTTTCTGGGAGGATGTAGCAGCTATACTTTATCTTATAGGACGACGGGTTTATAGAGGTGAAGATAAAGGCACCGTTGGCAGAGGAAATGGTATGGAAAGATACGGTGCGTCTGGAGATCTCGGAGTAGCTTTGGAGGTCTGAAGACAAAGTTGCAAGCTGGAGACTGGCAACTGAGAAGGTTGTGCAGATGGATGGGGTGACTTTGATGGAGGAGGAGTGTCTAGTTTTGTTCTCCTTCATCAATCAGCTAAACAGTAGGAAACGACTTGTGAAGGAGCCATATCTAGATGATGCACATGAGGCAGCACTTGACGGTGAATCGGGGGGAGACACAAGGGGGTGAGCCCTATGATGGTTCTGCTTCTAGAAGTGTCTCCAGGCCATAGCACGTAAGGGGTCACAGGGGAACCCTTAGGCATCATCAAGCTGAGAAGATGGGTCTCGGGGTCCAGCAAGGCCAATGTGGTCAACTCAGCACATATAACAAAATACAAAAAAAACTATTTGGAAAAAACAAAGCCAACGTCTGTTCCAAACCAAAGTTCTCAGGATGTTAGGAAGAGAATGTTAGAGGTCGTCTGTGGAAAATCTACAGCTCCCATCATGTTTCATGGTGACAGACTGGCTTCTGTTCCTCAGTTCGAGAATTAGACAGGGACAGCCATCCCCACCAGCTCTATCAATAGTGTGTGTGAAGTGTGAAGTGTGAAGTCGCTCAGTCGTGTCCGACTCTGCAACCGCATGGACTGTAGCCTACTGGGCACCCTGTCCATGGGAATTTCTGGGCAAGGGTACTGGAGTGGGTTGCCATTTCCTTCTCCAGAGGATCTTCCCAACCCAGGGATTGAACCCAGGTCTCCCACATTGCAGGCAGACGCTTTACCCTCTGAGCCACTAGGGAAGCCCAATAGTGTAGTGGTGGTTATAACTGGTGAAGGAAGGCAAGGAGAAGGAATAAAGTCCATTGACAGCTTAAAGAAAAATTCAGCTGTCATTATTCACAGAGGATATTATTGTCTACATTGAGTATTTTACAGAATTTTGTTCATGGATCATAGACTGCAACATGATGAAGAAATCTCTGCTCCTGGGATGGTCTATAGATTCGGTGCAACTCAGTCAAAATCGTAGTAGACATTTTGTAGAAACTGGCAAGTTCATTCTGCAATTCAGATAGAAATACAAAGGACCTAGAATAGCCAAAATATATTTGAACAAGAAAATTAGAGTCAGAAGTCTTATATTCTCTATGTCAAGGTGTAACTAAGACATAATATTCTGGATTAGATGTTAACAAATAAACCAGGGGCTAGAACAGAGTTCAAATAGACCACAGACACATACATGGTCAACTGGCTTTTGACACATGCCAAGGTAATTCAGTTTGGAAATAATAGTATTTTTAGTTAGTAGTGGTAGCATGATAGCCATATGCAAAAAGTAAACAGTAAGTTTGATCTTCAGCTGAAATGTATTCAAATCTTTATTTGAAATGGATCATGTATGTGTGTGTGCTCACTTGCTAAATTGTATCTGACATTGAGACCCCATGGACTGTAGCCCACCAGGCTCCTCTGTCTATGGGATTTCTCAGGCAAGAATGCTGAAGTGGGTTGCCATGTCCTTCTCCGGGGGATCTTCACAACACAGAATTGAACCTGTGTCTCTTATGTCTCCTGTATTGGCAGGCAGATTCTTTACCACTGAGCCACATGGGAAGGCCTGAAATGGATCATACTTATATTTAAAAGCTAAAACTATAGAATTCAGGAGAAAAATCTTAGTGACTTTCAGTTTGGGAAAAGTTTCTCAGAAGGCAAAACCCACAAAGAAAATGCAATAGTTGAAATTTTCACCATTAAAACCTTTTACTCTTCAAAATAGAGTTACAAAAAGTGAAAAGATAGAGATGAGAAAATATTTATAAAAACTGTGTTAAATGAAAGATGTGTACAATGTAATCTTATAATTGAGCTATGGAGGCAAACAACCTAATTGTAAAAATGGGCAAAAGTTTTGAGCCAACCCTTTGCTGAGGAAGATATACAGGTGGCACACAGTCCCTGAAATGATGCCAAATGTCATTGGTCATTAAAGAAAAGTCAATGAAAACCATTGGGATACACTAGGATGTAGTGTATCCTAGGATGCATTCAGTACACTACATACCCTCTAGAATGGCTAAAAAAAAAAGGCCAATTTTACCAAATGTTGTTGAGGATATGGAACAACTGGAACTCTAATATGCTGCTGGGAGAAGTGAAAAATGGTACAAACAATTTTTGAAACTGTTTGAATCTCTCTTAAAAATGAAATGTACATCTGCCATGAGTACTAGTCATTCTACTCCTAGATATTTACTCAAGAGAAATGAAAGCATAGCGTGTTAGTCCTTCAGTCATGTCTGACTCTTTGCAACCCCATGGACTATAGCCCAGCCAGGCTCCTCTGACCATGGAATTTTCCGGGCAAGAATACTGGACTGGGTTGCCATCCCCTTCTCCAGGGCATCTTCCCAACCCAAGGTCTGAATCTGGGTCTCCAGCACTGCAGGCAGAGTCTTTACTCTCTGAGCCACCAGGGAAGTCCAATGAAATAAAAGCATACCTTCATACAAAGGCTTTTACATGATTTTCATAGCACTTTAAAAATAATAGCCACAAACTAAAACCAAAATGTGTATCAACGATTGAATGAATAAACAGATTGGAGCTTATCTATTCAGTGAGACCCTATTCAGCAACAAAAAGAAACAGCTCTTGATAGACCCAACCATGTGAAGTGAAGTGAAGTCACTCAGTCGTGTCCAATTCTGCAACTCCATGGACTGTAACCTATCAGGCTCTTCCAACCATGGGATTTTCCAGGCAAGAATACTGGAGTGGGTTGCCATTTCTTTCTACAGATGAATATGAATGAAACTCCAAATTATTATGTTTTGTGGAAGAATTCAGAAAAACTATATTCACTTTATGATTTTTATTTATATAAAATTCTAGAAAACACAAACCAACCATAATGTAACTTTATTAACAACTTCCTGGAAATGGGGGTCAGAACTTTTGGGGGTGATGAACATGTTTAGTACCTTGGTTCTGTGGGTAGTTTTAAAGGTGAGTACACATGCATGCTTTCATGGACTCATATCCTTTGTATTTGTGCTCTTATTGTATGTCAGTTGTATCTCATTAAGAATGGAAAAATAACAGGAAGAAATTCTACATTGGTGTTTAAGGTCACAGGAGCTGCTTGTCGGATTGCAGGCAGAAAGTTGCTTGGTCAGATTTGCATCTAACATAGCTCTGTTTGGACACAAAGAGGGGAAAAATTGAAATATGCTAGCCACTAGGGAATTTGAGTGTTGACTCATAACAAGAAATGATGAGGTGTGAGCTACACAAAAACCAGTGAAATGGAAAGACAGTGACCAGCACAGTATCTAGAGCTGGGAGAAAATCCTGGCTATAAGTTACCAACTTTGTGGCTAGGAAAATATGATTTACTTCTTTGGTAATGTTTTATAAAAACTAGGATAATGATATTCATGTATTGATATTTGTTAATGTTACTAATGGATAGTAGTGTTAGTCACTCAGTGTGTCCAGCTGTTTGCAACCCCACGAACTGTAGCCCACCAGGCTCCTCTGTCCATAGGATTGTCCAGGCAAGAATATTGGAGTGGATTGCCATTCCCTTCTCCAGAGCATCTTCCTGATGTAGAGTTTGAACCCAGGTCTCCTGCATTGCAGGCAGATTCTTCACCATCTGAGCTACAGGGAAGATCCCATATGGATAGTAGCATGAGTTATTTCTGAGCACTAAATGCAATATATACATGGTTGGCACTCAGTGTTAATGTGGAATGTGCTACATGTACTTTGAGTTTCCTTTGTCACCTAATGTAAGTCAAATCAGATCTGTTTTATACCATCATATATTCAGGAATAATTAAAAGACTGTATTGTTGTTTAATGGGGATAGAGTTTCAAAGTTGCAAGATATAAAGAGTTCTGAAGATTGACTGAACAGTAATAATTAATGTCACCCTGCTTATTTAACTTCTATGCAGAGTACATCATGAGAAACACTGGGCTGGAGGAAGCACAAGCTGGAATCAGGATTGCCGGGGAGAAATATCAATAACCTCAGATATGCAGATTACACTACCATTATGGCAGAAAGTGAAGAAGAACTAAAGAGCCTCTTGATGAAAATGAAAGAGGAGAGTGAAAAAGTTGACTTAAGCTCAACATTCAGAAAACTAAGATCATGGCATCTGGTCCCATCACTTCATGGCAAATAGAAGGGGAGACAGTGGCTGACTTTATTTTTCTGGGCTCCAAAATCACTGCAGATAGTGATTGCTGCCATGAAATTAAAAGATGCTTACTCCTTGGAAGGAAAGTTATGACCAACCTAGACAGCTCACTAAAAAGCAGAGACATTATTTTGCCAACAAAGGTCTGTCTAGTCAAGGCTATGGTTTTTCCAGGAGTCATGTATGGATGTGAGAGTTGGACTATAAAGAAAGCTGAGTGCCGAAGAATTGATGCTTTAGAACTGTGGTGTTGGAGACGACTCTTGAGAGTCCCTTGGACTGTAAAGAGATTCAACCAGTCCATCCTAAAGATCAGTCCTGAATATTCATTGGAAGGACTGATGCTGAAGCTGAAACTCCAATACTTTGGCCACCTCATTCAAAGAGCTGACTCATTTGAAAAGACCCTGATGCTGGGAAAGATTGAAGGCAGGAGGAGAAGGGGATGACAGAGGATGAGATGGTTGGATGGCATCACGGACTCAATGGACGTGGGTTTGGGTAAACTCCGGGAGTTGGTGATGGACAGGGAGGCCTGGCGTGCTGTGGTTCATGGGGTCGCAAAGAGTAGGACACGACTGAGTGACTGAACTGAACTGAGCAGGATAGACTTAACACACACACACACAACACTAACTGTACTAAACCGTACACTTAAAAAAGGGCTTCCCCCGTGGCTCTCTGATAAAGAATCTACCTGTAATGCAGGAGATGCAGGAAACCTGGGTTCAATCCTTGGGTCAGGAAGATCCCCGGGAGAAGGAAATGGCAACCCGTTCCAGGATTCTTGCCTGGGAAATCCCATGGACAGAGGAGCCTTGAGGGCTACAGTCCATGGGGTCACAAAAAGGATACAACTGAACAACTGAAAAATAACAGCAACCCCTCTCTCAAGAGGTCGAGTTCATATTTACATTTTACAAATAAGGAAAGTGAGATTAAAAATTTTGTCCAAGAGCATACATCTGAGAATCTGCAGAATGCATATTCAAATCATATTTTTATTACAAATCTCATAATCTTAAAATGTATCTTCTATGTTTGTGTGTGCTTGCACGTGTATAAATTTTGATACATGTATGTATGCAAAGAAAAATACACAGTATGTAAGTACATAGACATAGTGACCAAAGAATATAATTTTGTTGTTTATTTCATTTTTCTATGAAGTTAACATAATAAAGTTCCAGGAATAATAGCCAGTTGGGCCCCCATTCTATCATCAAATGTTGTTAAAATATTGGCATGCATTTTATTACAAACTTATTCAAGTCTTTGATAAAAATTGTTGAAATATTTTACTCAATCACTTGTAGTTTCCATGTCCTAAGAACTTGTACATGCCACTTAGTAGAAATAACAAATACATTGAATCTCTTTTCCCTATTTAAAATGTAGTAATTCCCCATACATTCCATATCTATTTTTTATTCTCATGTAAAGATTGCTGTAAATTGCATTCATTAAAGCTGTACAATGTGGCATGGGATTTAAAATATGTTTATTACAAAAGCACTGGCTATAGCTTCTGTATATTATATTTTAGGCTTCTTTATGTACAATGTTACTCATAAGCAAATTCAAACTAAATTATTATATGCATTTACCCTCAGTGACACATTTAAATCAGGTATCTTTATAAACTCAAACAGTAGAATCTGCTAAGAATCTGATTTAATGTGCTTAATTCTACTTAAAATTTAATGATTACCATAATAAAGACATCATTACAGGATGATAATCCAAATGATAATTAACATTTCTATTTTTTTGCTTCAAGGTCAACACAGTGCCGGAGAAGCCTGTTGCTTCCTTTTCCGCGTGACATTCCTTTTCACTGTGCTAAACATTCACAGCACAGATGGATATGGCTTTTGGCCTCACTCTCTAAGCTGCATCTGAATCTTGCTGGTTAGAGGCAGGGAAATTAATGAGTCCACCACTCTGCTTCATCCTCTGCTCCCCTCTTTAAAGGGTAATTATAGTGACAGCATCCATGCTGCTATGGTTAAGCATTTCCATTAGAAAACCAGTCTTTCTTCTGAGGTTAATACTTTCCCTGTGCAAACAGCCTACTCATTTAAATTAGGCAAAAATTATCTATTAAACCAATAACTCTGAAATTGTAATCTTGAGGGCAAAACGGAGAAAAAGTAAAAGCAGGCTGCCGTGTAATGAGGTACAAGTTGTGCACTGAACAATTCCAGGGAGTGCCATTCGCATAGAGCTGTGCATCGACCCTTCTGAGTTCCAAATTATGAGCAACTTAAGTAGTGGAGGGGAAAAACGACAGCTGCATTAAGCTAAAAGTTCATCTCTGTTAAGTCCTTGAGAAATATTGCATTAAAATTATAGTTAGTTGGCAAATTCTTAAAGGAATTGTATCTAAGATGCTACTTCCCAAGTGTGAGAGATATGGTTGGAATAGTAGCTTCTGAAGGTGATATTATATTACCTGGTGACTAAAGGCAAGTTCACGCTTCATCCGACGGGGATTAGAGTTTACAGGAGAAGTTGTTCCCCCTGTGCTTTGGTTCCTATACTGGTAACCAGGGAGCTGAAATCCCTTGTTTAGCTGGGGCTAGGCAGCTGGCAAGGTGCATCCATTGCTCTGAGCTGTTGAAATGAGCTCAATATGTTTATTTAGAGATTAATTCTTTTATCATGACAGATGGTCCACCAAATTGGTGTAGCTTGTTTTTTCAGAGCATACTTTCTGGGCTTCTAGTTTTTATCTGGGCCATGATTATCAGGTACTCTGCAATTTATAGTGTAGTAGTAGTATATAGGATACATTGCAAGCATTTTTTTGTTTGGTTTGGTTTGGTTTGTTTGTTTTTGTAGTTGGAGGCAGTTTCCTTGAACTATGGTAAGAAGGTCATATGAAAACAATGGTAACGCTTCACATAGCCCCCCACTTCCACACTGCATTGTTTCAAACTCTTAGCCATCCTCTCTGGTTTGTTGCAGCTTCCTTGGTGACTCAGACGGTAAAGAATCTGCCTGCAATGCAGAGGCCCGGTTCGATTCCTGGATCGAGAGGATCCCCTGGAGGAGGACGTGGCAACTCACTCTAGTCTTCTTGCCTGGAGAATCCCAGGGACAGAGGATCGGCGGGCTACAGTCCATGGGGCCACAAACAGACGGACGAGTAACACACACTTTGGGTTTACTTATTGGGTTCTCCATTGAAAATGTAAATGCATTTCCATTTGCTTCACAGCTGGAAATAGTTCAGCCAGGAACAAAACCTCAAGCCCCAAGGGAAGAATGAGGCCTGGGGCATGGCAAGGTCTGCTGGGGTCCTAGGAACACCGACACCGAGAGGTGGGTTTTCCTGGACAAGATACCTGGACGTTCTGGCCCAACAGCTGTCCCAAGAGTGAACACCTGAGTTCTCTTAGAATGTGATTGCCTTCTGCAATGACTGGGGCCAAAGCAGCAACAGGAATGACCAAGGAGAGAGGATGAAAATCATGATGTTTTTATGCTTCAGACCGTGAGGTCCCCGAAGTGAGGCAATGCTCCTGCCTTCTCTCTATTGCACCCCTGGGGATTCTCCTAGCAGCTGGTGGCTGCTCAAAATACGGGTCTTGAAATCATGAATAAATAAAGGGTTGTCTCTCCACATGCACTGTCTCATTGGATCTGGCAACAGACTCCTTTGAATTTTCATGTCAGTGAATATTGAGCACCAAGAAGACTGACAAACGCAAGTTAATGTCTCTAACATCTAAGAGCTGGCCCTGGGCCAGAGCATATACAGGTACGAAGGACCAAGAATGTGAAAGCGTCTTGCTCTGTGGGGCCCCAAGGGTGGCCGGAGAAGGATGGCTTAACACCTGCGCGCTCCTGGAAGGTGAGCGAACATTCTGTAGCCCCCCAGATGGAGGGAGCTTGTAAGAAGACTCTTCACATTCGTGTATATATCCAGTCAACCTGGTGATTTTATCAAAATCCAGATTCTGATTCAGAAAGTTTGGGGTGGGACCCAAAATTTTTCATTTCTAACCTGTGCTGGGTGAAGCTGATGCTAATGGTCCATGGACTGTATTTTGAGTATTTAGACCATGGAAGGGAGAAGGTCACGTTTAGGTTAATCTACTATATCTGGAGCATTGCCTCCAAAGTGGTGGTCATGGGCCCTAGGGACACACAAGATGAGAATGAGAAGGAACTATTATAGCTTCTTAGATTTTCTGATCAGCTTCTGAAAATGTCTATTTTTATTTAGCATGTCAGTCAGTCAGTTCAGTTGCTCAGTCATGTCCGACTCTTTGCAACCCCATGAATTTGGCATGTATGACATATTAGAAGTTGCATGTGCATGAGACATATGCATGTATATAGCCATATTTGTCTGAGAAGATGCTTAATTTTTTTCTAATAGGGGGCGTGTTAAAAGGGCAAAAAGACAGGATTAGACAGGACTAATAGTACACAGGAAAAGGCAGGGTATAGATTGTTATCTCATTTTTCAGACGGAGACATTGAGGCTCTGAAACGTCTAGTGATTTTTCCCAGGTTCACAAAGCTGAGGCCCAAATGAAGACCTTTTGCCTCCAAGTCTAGTGCTCTCTCCTCTCACTTAGCTGGAGAACAGAGCCATAAAATAAGTCAGAGCACCAGGGGGAAGGCTCACCTATGAATGCACGCTTCTTCTGACCTCTAACAAAACACGGGCAGAAAAGGAAAGTTGCAAAAGCCAGATTGTCTTACATAAGCATCTCATCTGAGATAAAACCTTTCTTGCTGGTGTCGTTAATCACCTCACCCCTTCCCTTCCCCCTAGGAATCCCTGGTGACAGAGCAGCTACAAGCTGTTCCGTATCTCTATGGCGGCTAGCTCAAGATCAATTAGTACTTTTCACAGAACTGTCGTGTAGAAATACAATAGAGGACATGGACAAAGTCAGCTATCATAAGGCCAGAGGACCCCGCTGAGTGGCCTGTGAGCCTGTAGGGAGAATGGGCGGTCCCATCGGATGATGTTGGTCTGAACTTTGAATGTGGCCATTTCTGGTTTTATCTTAGAAGAATGTGGCCATAAGCTGGGGAGGGGTAGAGTGAGAGGTGGAACTTTACCCATGGAAGTACTGGCTTTGTTAGGGATCTTGAAATGAATCAATTGCCTTTTGACATTGTGGAAAGTCTTTGGCAAATCACTTTCCTCCAAGAGCTGGGAAGGAGGCCCCAGAGCCAGGCCCTGAGGAGGGAATGGGCTTTCCTGCCCAAAGTATGAAAAGTCAAAAGTACACGCACCATTAGAAAAGAATTAAAGAATTAAAGAATTCTTTAATTCTGCAGTCCACGGGATTACAGAGAGTCAGACACAGCTCAGTGACTAAACAATGACAACAATGCACATATACACACTGACATACCTACACAAATATACCTGTATACAAACATATACATATACTTATTAATATACACATAGATATTCACATTTGCATGTATATATATAATGCACATATAGTACATACACACATAATGATAGTGAAAGTGAAGTGTCCGACTCTTTGTGAGCCCCTGGACTGTAGCCCACCAGGCTCCTCGGTCCATGGGATTTTCCGGGCATGAACACTGGAGTGGATTGCCATTTCCTTCTCCAGGGGATCTTCCCGACCCAGGGATTGAACCTGGATCTCCTGCATTGTAGGCAGACGCTCTACCAGTGAATATATGCAAATATAAATGCATTTTCTCATTTTCCCTCACTACTATCCTAAGATATTAATACTGCCAGTGTATAGCAAATTAGATTAAAATTTAGAAATTCTAGAAAGCTAGTCAAAGTTACTCTGAACCACACAGTTTTGCTCCAAAGTGAGCACTGTTTCTGTCTCTCCTTAGAAGAGAGACAGAGTGGCTAGTTCTCAGCAATATACCATGTGCGTGCGTGTGTGTGTGTGTGTGTGTGTGTGTACGCGCGCACACGCATGCTCAGTCGCTAAGTCATGTCCAACTCTTTGCAACCTCATGGACTATAGGCCGCCAAGCTCCCCTGTCCATAGGATTTCCCAGGCAAGAATACTGGAGTGGGTTGTCATTGCCTTCTCCAGGGGATCTTCCAGACCCAGGGATCAAACTCACATCTCCTGCCAGCGTCTCTTGTGTGGGCAGGCGGATTCTTCACCCCCTGAGGCACCTAAGAAGCCCTGCTTTAGTTGAGTGTGTAGAAAAGAAGACCAGCTGTTGCTCTTTCAAACTTTCTTTGGTTAAGGGAGCTACTTGCTTTTTGCTTCCTGCGCTCGGATTCTTTCATGTATCCTGGGTCACTACAGTAACACAGTGAAGCCTTAATGCCTTTCCCAGAGCTAATCTCTCAGTGGAGAGCTCCACAGAGTGACCACCTAGGTAACAAGTGTTTCCATGTTAATAATTCCCTTTCAGAGCATTTGGGTCTTAGACCGTCAACTTTCAACAATTCTGAAATCACATTTTAGATTTTAAAGGCAGTGGATCTTGTATTCTGCTATGAATTTCTCAGTAGCTGTGAATCTGACACCTTGAAAAAATATTTTCATTGATAAGAATAGAAACCAAGGGGAGCTTCAGCCTAACGCTACAAGAGTTTTCTGGGTTTTACATATTAAACGTGTGTACTCTCGGGTCTGAGATTTGAGAAACCGCTCACTTCAGGGAGAAGGAAAGGGGGCGGCGTAGTGCATCAAAAACCTTTCCATTTTCCCAACTTCCAGAGAACACAGGTTCTTCTGCATCCTGTAGACCACCAGCTCCTCTCAGGATGCCTCAGTCTGGCTAACCCAGCTTCTGATTCTCACTGCCTTGGTCAAAGTGCAAATGTGGGTGAGGAGTCCCTGAGCTACTAGTCACCCCACTTATTTAGTGTCTCAGTCAACTCAGGGCTACCATAGCTGAGTATCACAGACTCGGAGGTTTACACAGCAGGGATTTTTTTTTTTTCTCTCATGTTCTGCCGGCTGAGAAGTCCAAGGTCAAGGTGCTGACTCAGTTTCCCTGGTGAGGGCTCTCTTGTTGGCTTGCAGGCATGGCTTCTCACTGTGTCCTCATAAGGAGAAAGTGATCTCTCTTTTTAGTAAGCCAGCTCACCCCCATCATGAGGGCCCCACCCTCATAGTTTCATCTAATGCCACCTCCCAAAGGCATCATGCTCCAATGCCATCTTATTAGGGGTTATGGCTTTAACATAACAGACTTGGCAGGAACACAGTTTAGTCCACCATCCTCAGTCCATCCTAAAGGAAATCAGTCCTGAACATTCATTGGAAGGACTGATGCGGAAGCTGAAGTTGAATACTTTGGCCACCTGATGTGAAGAGCCAACTCACTGGAAAAGACCCTGATGCTGGGAAAGACTGAGGGTGGGAGGGAAAGGGGGCAACAGAGAATGAGATGTTGGATGGCATCACCAACTCCATGGACATGAATTCGAGCAAACTCTGGGAGACAATGAAGGACAGAGTCTGACGTGCTATAGTCTAGATCACAAAGAGTTGAGCATGACAGCAATTGAACAGCAACACCCTCAGAAATATAGTGTCCTGGACATATGTTAAGTGCGATGCTCAAGCTGGAGAATGAGAAATGCCCGCACCAGTAATTCATACTGTCTTGGAGCAAAGTCACGGGGTGTGGACTAGCATCCCTCCCAGTGGATAATTACAAGCAAGATGCTAGAAACTGACAAAGGAAAATCTTCCCCAATTACAAAAGAAGGGATGAGGAGAGTCCCCTGGACCCTCAGAGCTGCAGCGGAGAGGCTCATAGGATGAAGGTGACCAGTTCCCACGGGGCCTCTGGGGATTCAATGGTCTTCCTGAGTCTCACAGTGACTCTCTTGCATTTAAAGCAACGTCCTCCAATTCATTTCCCAGTTCCTGCTCCATGTTCCCTCAAATCCTTACAGTCCCTTATCTCTCCCACCCCCTCCCCAGAGGCACTTCCTTCCTTCACCTCCTTCTTCTCAATATGTTCTTTCATAACAGGTCTTGGAGACTTGCAACTTCAACAAAGTCAATAAATGTTAGTTTTTACCGAATAATACGGAAGTGTTTTTCTGCAAGTGCTACCTGGAATTTGGAGAATGGCAAGTGGGAAGAAGCATTTATATTTGTATTTCTTTAATTCTTATTTTGTTTATTTGCATGATAAATAAAAATAATAGAAGTACCACATTTCCCTATTAAAATATTATTCACATTATTTTTTAGAGATAACCTAGCTTTAAAATATATAATATTCCTGGAGACAGAATGGTAAATTAGAAAGAAAACAAAAACAATAAAACAAAACATGTTTCTTAGAAAGGTCATTTTAATGCAAGACCTCACTGGTGTGAGGACATCTCTGACCCCATAGATGAGGTTGAACATCCTTTCTTGTCTGTGGCCACTGTACGCATCACATCTATTGTGTTTTAACATCTTATCGAGTTATCTTTCAGTCACATGCATAGTTGGGAGATGCTGTGGGTTCAGATCCAGACCACGCCAACGAAGCAAGTATGGCAATAGAGGGAGTAACATCAATGTTTTTGTTTCCCAGTGCATGTAAAAGGTATGCTAACTCTACACTGAAGTCTATTAAGCGTGCAATAGTATTATGTCTAAAAAAGCAATGTATATACTGTAAATAGAAAATACTTTACGGCTGAAAAGTGTGAACCACCATCAGTGTCTTCAGCAAGTTTCAGTAGTAACATCAGTGATCCCTGGCCACAGATCACCAAAACAACTGCAATAACAATGGAAAAGCTTGAAATGTGAGAATTACCAAAATGTGACACAGAGATAGGAAGTGAACAAGCGCTGTTGAGTAAATGGCGCCAATAGACTTGCTCTCTGCGGGGTTGCCACGAACCTCCAATTTGTAAAAAAAAAAACCAGCAACAAAAAAACACAGCACAATTTCTGGGAAGGACCATCAAGCAGAGGACAATCAAACAAGGTATGTCCACGAATATTTTCTCATGTCTCCCACTCTGACCTTCAAACTCCTTGAGGGTAGGGGCTCTCCTTTATTCCCCATGTTATACTCAGTGTTGAGAGAGATGCCAGCCAAGGCAGTGCTTACTTAGTTAAAGCTTATCCACTGAAAACTTTGAAGATCATGCAAACACTTAAGTTCATTCGGAGATTATTGAATATTGAATACACATGGAGTTTGTATATGCTAAGTTGTATCATTTCCAAAACTGACCAGATTAGGAACTACTTGACATCTAGTCAACTCTTCAGTTTTGCCATTGAATAAGAGTATCCTGGGGCCTAAGGAATATAATAAAGTCCCAGATTCAAGTTACGATTGTCACTAATTGGCTAAGTGAGCTTTAGTAATCTGGGTAGGGTATGGGCCTCCTGTCTTTTCTGAAAATGAGTGAAGTACACAGGATAATGCCTTAATTCACTTAAATTACCAAAATTACACTCTTTCATGTGCAACAGTACTATGAGATGGTATAAGAAGTGCGGATATTTTAATATAAATTACAGCAACCAAGTTTGTGCAAACAGCAAATGTAAAGAACTGCAGAATTTGCCATAACTCTGAAAGAGGAACCCCTTTCTCTCTTTCTCTTAATTTTTTTTAAAGAAATTGCTGTGAAGAGCACATATCAACTGTGACAAGGCAGAATATTATTGAAAGCAATATCTAAATTGAACAGATGCTCAGACCCAACTCCATTTGGGAGACTGAGGGAAGTTGTTCGTTGTTATTTTGGGAAGAAGAAATTGGGAAATAACTGTGATCTGACAAAGGAGGAATATGAGTGTGTCTTAGACATTAACGTACTTCTTGCTGTTGAGCCACTACGTCATGTCTTATTCTTTTGCAAAACCCCTTGGCCTGTATCCTGGCCAGGCTCCTATGTCCATGGGATTTTCCAGGCAAGAATACTGGCTTGGGCTGCCATCCCTTCTCCAGTGGATCTTCCCGACCCAGGGATCAAAGTCATGACTCCTGTGATGGCAGGCGGGTTCTTTACCGCTGAGCCACGAGGGAAGCCACACTAACTTACTACCAAATGGTAATATTCATTCCGTAAGGCTCAGGGTTGCTAGTTCTAAATGTTGGACTTGGCTTTGAAAAGAGACTCTGCAAAGACAGTAATGTGCATGCTCAGAGTCTGCATATCAATGATACATTTGCAGACACATCCCCGTCCTAGTAATGAGGCTTTTGCCGCCACGCGGCCCCGGTGACAGCTGGATCCACAAACAGCAGTTCATCAATTGATCGCAGGTGTTTCCCCTGGAAAATGAAAACTGCAGGCGCAGACCACAAAGTGAGGGAGAATCGATTCTCAATGGCCACACGATCCGCTGGCTGAATACAGCTTTGGGAAACAAATTCTCTTGCTGTAGCATTTATAAATAAATATATTTCATTTATATAATATAGGGCCAGAAACATCCATAGTAATAGGATTCATACACTGAAAACTAATTCCAACATATCTAGAAAGGGGCAAAACCCTTTTTCTTAATGAATAGAAAATATCTCAAAATTCTCATGGAAATCGTTTATGTTTTTGTCATGTTTGTTCAAGTTTTGTAGAAAATATTTCTTAACACACCTAAAAGAAAAATTTGGCCAGAAAACTGTCCAATAATATTTATGATCTTAAGCTCCCAAGTTTGGGATTTTTATATATTTTTCAAATTCTCAAATAGATACTTGATACAGTCATGGGCCCTTGACTTTTTCAAGTGTGGTTTTCTTCTTTATAAACATCTTTAGATTTCTAGTGAAGACCTGTGTTTTTCTCCTTATTGACCTCTCTGCCTTTATCTTTTCTTGCTTCGGTTGCTGTAGATCATTCTACCAATGCCATTTTCCATCAATATTTTTTTACACAGTGGCTCAGCTGCCTTGGAGTCTAAATAAGAATGTCATAACAGGCAGGGGTCTGATTGCAAAGTTCAAAATTTGAAAAATAACTACAAGTGATGGATTATTTATTCAGTGATAAATTTACAAATGTATTAATGTTCAAACACCTCTTGATAACCTAGAACCTTGGGAACCAGTTTCTAGTAGTGCTTCTTAGTTTCAATATGTTCCATATGAGGACTATAATTCACAGAAATTAATAAGACATCTTCATGTTAGCAAATACTATAACCATGCCTTCTAGATCTAGGTCTAAATCTAGAGCAGGGTTTCTTAACCTCAGCACTAGTGAGATCTGGAGCCTTGTTATGGGGTTTTCCTGTGCTTTGCAGGGGCTTCCCAGGTGGCTGGGTGGTAAAAAATCCACCCGCCAATTCAGGAGACGTGGGTTTGATCCCTGGGTTGGCGAGATCCCCTGGAGAAGGAAATGGCAACCCACTCTAGCACTCTTGCTTGAAAAATTCAAAGGACAGAGGAGTCTGGCAGGCTACAGTCCATGATGTCACAAAGAGTCAGACTGGACTGAGCAGCTGAGAACGCATGTGCATTGTAGGGTCTTTGTCATTCTAGGCTTTTACCCCTGTCCTCTGCAAACCAGATACTCGGAGCAATCCTGCTCTCTGCCAGCCCCAGGATTCTTGTCTCTAAATGTTCCCCTGGGGCTCAAGATCATCCTAGTTAAGAACCACTGATCTAGAGCCTTTATTGAGGAAATGATCTTACTTTCCTCTCTCTGTACATATATTCCAACAGTGGAAGCAGAAAAACCAAGGAGCAAGAATTCTGGTGCTCCTTCTCAAAGTTTGAGTTCAGTTCAGTCACTCAGTCATGTCCAACTCTTTGCGACCCCATGGACTGCAGCACACCAGGCCTCCCTGTCCATCAACTCCTGGAACTTGCTCAAACTCATGTCCTTCAAGTCAGGGAAGCCATCCAAACATCTCATCCTCATCCTTCTCCTGCCTTCAATCTTTCCCAGCATCAGGGCCTTTTCCAGTGAGTCAGTTCTTCCCATCAGGTGGCCAGAGTTTGAGAACTATGACAGTTTGAGAGAGAGTGCTCTGAGTTGGTTTTAGTGTTTGTTTATTTCTTTTTCTTTCTCACCATTCTTTAATTTTGGACAAATTTCTTACATGCTGAAGACTCTTGTTTCCTCATTTATGAAAGGAGTAGTGAGGGAATAAAGAATCCTGTTTCTTAACAATGCAACTACCTACTTACTTTACCCATTTATTTCAAGAATGAATGGAAGTGCATGCAAATAATATCAAAATTTTAAAGCTAAAATATCTATAGAAATATTAAGTACATTGCTTTTCCATCTCCTCTGTAGCTCAGTTTAAAACTCTCTCCAGAAGCCCTTCATGATTAAGCTGACCCTAATTCCAAGTTGTGTAACTCCTCCTTTGGCATTTTCTTCAGAGCCAGTTTATGAGTCATTCAAGGAAATAAGTCTCATTACTTTGTAATCACACCTCATTTGGGAGACCCCAAATAGAATTACATAGCCTGATCCCTCACTTCATTCACTAGATTTGGCTCCAAAAGACTTTCGCTGTTTCCGAAACAAAATCAGTTTTCAAAACTTTGTGTATACAAAAGATTGTGTTGCAGACTCTGAAAACAACTGCACAGGAGAGGCTTCATAAGATTCCCAGACTTAGAAATGTGTGGAATTGAATATTGTTAAGCTAAGAGCCGCTCTGAATGTGGAAGTGTGTGCTCAGTAGCTCAGGCGTGTCTGACTCTGTGACGCCATGGACTGTAGCCCACCAGGCTCCTCCGTCCGTGGGATTCTCCAGGCAAGAATCCTGGAGTGGGTTGCCATTCCCTACTGCAGGGGATCTTCCCAACCCAGGGATAGAACCTGTGTCTCCTGCATTGGCAGATGGATTCTTTACCTCTGAGCTACCTGGGAAGCCCCTTGTTTGCCCCACCCCTCTATATGAAACTACACCTCACACCCCAGCTGCCCCAACGCCCAGCTCTTCTTTCCACCCATTTTTGTAGCACTAACAATCTCCTAATACATTGTATAATCTAAGTGGTATTATACTTTTTTATTTCTCCTTGTCTGATTCCCCCAGGACAATATGAACTCCAGGAAGAAAGACAGTCTTTAATTTTTTCCTGTTTTATTCCCTGATGTATTCCAAGAGCCTAGACTCATTCCCAGCCCATAATAAGAGTTCAGTAAATACTTTTTTAAATAACAACAGTTAAATTTCAATGAAGTTACCTCTTAGGTATCAGTAATCTTATGTCTGTGTGTGAATTCAAACTTGCCTGAGGTCAGGGATTGTACTTTGCTCATAATCCTTATGGAATAATTAGAGTATGTTTATACATACAGAGGGGGCTCAAGAAATGCTTCCCAGATGATGAGTGTTTACAAATATAATCTTTTCAAAGCTCATTTCAGTGTGGAGTTAGTCTATAAATACTCCTTTGGAGAACATTGAATACTAATGAAATAGACATACACATGGCACAATGATCTGGGATAATGTGATGTCTCAGTTTCTTTCACTCACTAGCAATTAGAACAATGGAAATGTCACCGTGACCATATGTACGACTGGTAGACAGAGACAATGGTGCAAAAAGCTTGACATTGTAAACACTTTCCAGAGAGTTATTTGACAACTTTCTCTGGGTAGGCAGCATAACCAAATTACTTTCATAAGCAAGTGGTAAAAATGAGGACATCGATGAGACAAAACGTGATTCTTCTTAGAAAATCGTAGAAAGAGGGTCTCGGTTCTGTCAAATTTGCAAAATCCTAGCAATGAAAGAGGCAACTGGGGCATGGAGACTGTACACAAGCCTTGCTAACTAGCTGATGGCTGCTCCCGTGAGGCGGGCTGAGAGAGGCACTGTTAGGCGTGGGAGCGGCACAGGGCAGCCACACGGTTTCTTAACCCCGGTGAAGATGAGCAGGAACGCATGCTGCTGTAATTCAGTTTTGAAGGCTTTATTTCCTTCATTGAAAACAAAAATTAAATGATGACTCAGGCAGTACAAGAATAATCTTCCCTCACCTTCAATTCCGATCCTTCTCCATATCCAGAGATAGCCAGTTTTGTTATTTAAATTAACTTCCAATTGATTTGCTACATGTAAAGTATACATGAATACATACAAGCACACAATACATTGGTCTTAAACATAGGTAAGTACAACATAATATACGTATAAATTTGCAATTTATTATTTTCTCTAATTCTGTGTTTTGGAGATCTGTATTTGTTGATACTTATAAATCCATCTTGCTTTTTATAATAGTTATATAATACTCGTAAGAAGTATAGAATGACAGTTTATTTGATTATTCCTATCTTGGTATATGGGGCTTCCCAGGTGGCGCAGTGATAAGGAATCAACCTGCTAATGAGGGAGACATGAGATGCAGGTTCGATGCCTAGGCTGGGAAGATCTCCTGGAGAAGGAAATGGCAACTCACTCCAGTATTCTTGCCTGGGAGATCCCATGGACAGAGGAGCCTGGCGGGTTATAGTCCATGGGGTTGCAAAGAGCTCGACGTGACTGAGCACGCACATACTACTCTCTTGATCTATACCTGAGCTACTCTCAGCTGTTAATACTGATTTAAAACTTAAACACTTCACGTATGTGTGCCAGCGTTTCTGTAGAACAGACCCTTCAGAAGCAGGTGGCTGACTTCTGTTTCTACAAAACTTTTACCTGTTTATGTTCCCCCTGACAGTGTTTGAGATTTTTTCCCCCATTCTCTCACTGATACTAAATATAATCCATTCTTTAAAAATTTCCCAGTCTGATAGGTAGAAAGAGACAACCTCTGGTTACTTTTGGCTTCTTTATTTTTCAAATCTTTGATGAGTTCATGGGGTTTCTTTTCGGTATGCCTGTTAGTAGGTGCACTGTTTTTTCTTTACCATTTAACTTTTTTTTTCCATTTTACTTTTTTTCTTGTTTTTTCTTCCACTTGTCCTTCTGTTTTCTCGAAGACAAAGGGTTCTTCAGCCTTAGGGAAAAGTGTGGGAGAAAGAATAAACTCAGTTCATTCTCCAGCTAATTCTGCTTCCCTTCACTTCAAGGCATGTTGACCAGACAGAAGAGAGAACTTGTAAGGAGAGACACTGGATCACTAGCTTGGGCTGTGCGTATGTCCATCTGCTAAGTCACCTCAGTCGTGTCTGACTCTGCAACCCCATGGACTGTAGCCTGCCAGGCTCCGCTGTCCATGGCATTCTCCAGGCATAAATACTGGAGCGGGTTGCCATTCTCTTCTCCAGGGGATCTTCCCGACCCAGGGATCAAACCCTGGTCCCCTGCATTGCAGGCAGATTCTTTACTACCGGTGCCACCTGGGATGTCCTAATAGAATCGCTTAGGCTTTCGGGGTTTGTTTAGCTATGTTTTGGTATACTGATATCTGACCACACCCCACATATGCTAACTTAATTGTTCTGGGCTTAAAGCCATATTTTTTCCCCCCTTATTTCTCACGTGCAGCTGGTGTTGAGGATTCTATTTTGGGAAGTCCGTTTATTCCTCCCATTTCTGCTTAAGGACTCAGACGGTTAGTTTCTCAGGTCATGGCGCTGGGGGGGTTGGGTGGGTTGGTGGTGATATACCCACATTCTCTTCTAGGTAGGTGACTTGCTGCTGTCTTCATGGTGTGACTCAGGTCCCCTCACCTGGCTAGATTGCCTAATCTATATTACAGATTGTCTGCATTTACTTTTTTAAGCAGAAAAGGAAATGTAGCAATTTTTCTGGAGCTTACTATCTGTCCCTCTGAAGTCATCCATGCGCATGTCCATTAGTGTATACATCCCAAAGGCATCATCAAGAGATGTGTTTCAGGGTCAAGGGTTTTTGTCTCCCCCACAGGACTGTGGATACTTATGGAGGCAGAATTTGTGACACAAAAGTAAGAAATTCCCTCGGCTCTGGCCATGACATTCTGAGTTTATTGCCCCTCTCTCTCGAAAATAATTGCTCAGAGCACCTGTTGGTCTCCTTTTGGTCTTTATGAGTGTTCTGATGATCTATTGCTGGGTAACAAATTATCTCAAAACTCCTCTTTAAAGCAGCATCATTAATTTAGTTTGCTTCTGAATCTGCCTCTTGGCGAAGGTGTGATGGGGATAGCTCACTCGTGTTCCACATCCGTTAAGGGCTCCTTCATGTGGTTGGTGGGTTAAGACTGCTCTCAGGTCCCCTCCAGGTGAGGTCTCCCCCGAAGCTGCTCCTCACACACAGTGGTTGTTGTGTTTAAGCCAATGTCTTGAGACCTGGCCATCGAAGTCAGCACAGCATCCCTTCTGCAGTCTCCTGTGGCTCAAGCTGTCCCAAACCCAGGTGCAAGAGGAGGGAACAAACATCTGCTTCCAGGTGGGAAAACTTCAAAGAAATTCAGGACCATATTTTAAAATGACATATCAAACAGAATCCTTGTTTATAAAATTTCCCAGTGCATTCACGTGAAACAAATCTGAGTGTGTTTTAGAAAACTTTTCATCTCATACATGAGTTTTTAGCATGCACAAATAATCAGGACAAGGTGCCTACATGCATGATCAGTCACTCAGTTGTGTCCAACTCTTTGCAATCCTATGGACTGTAGGAGCCTGCCCAGGGTCCTCTGTCCACGGGCTTCTCCAGCAAGAATACTGGAGTGGTTTGCCATTTTCTACTCCAAGTTCAGTTCAGTTCAGTTCAGTCACTCAGTTGTGTCTGACTCTCTGCGACCCCATGAACCGCAGCATGCTAGGCCTCCCTGTCCAGCACCAATTGCCAGAGTCTACCCAAACCCATGCCCATCGAGTTGGTGATGCCATCCAACCATCTCATCTTCTGTCGTCCCCTTCTCCTCCTGCCCTCAATCTTTCCCAGCATCAGGGTCTTTTCAAATGAGTCAGCTCTTCACATCAGGTGGCCAAAGTATTGGAGTTTCAGCTTCAACATCAATCCTTCCAATGAACACCTAGGACTGATCTCCTTTAGGATGGACTGGTTGGATCTCCTCATGGTCCAAGGGACTCTCAAGAGTCGTCTCCAACACCACAGTTCTAAAGCATCAATTCTTCGGCACTCAGCTTTCTTTATAGTCCAACTTTCACATCCATACATGACTACTGGAAAAACCATAGCCTTGACTAGATGGAACTTTGTTGACAAAGTAATATCTCTGCTTTTTAATATGCTGTCTAGGTTGGTCATAACATTCCTTCCAAGGGGTAAGAATCTTTTAATTTCATGGCTGCAGTCACCATCTGCAGTGATTTTGGAGCCCCCCAAAATAAAGTCAGCCACTGTTTCCACTGTTTTCCCATCTATTTGCCATGCAGTGATGGGACTAGATGCCATGATCTTAGTTTTCTGAATGTTGAGCTTTAAGCCAACTTTTTCACTCTTCTCTTTCACTTTCATCAAGAGGCTCTTTAGTTCTTCACTACTCCAAGGGATCTTTCCAACTCAGGGATCAAGTCTCCTATATTGGCAGCTGGATTCTTTACCACTGAGCCACCTGGGAAGCAGGCATATTATAGATACTGTTATTGAAATTTATTTACACCTCAAAAAGCAATCTTTACTCCTATTGAGTGCTAAAGCACATTTGAAGAAATAAAAATAAAATTCATTGGATGGGTTTTTAAAAAGACATACCCCACTGGATGGACTTGGTTATGATACATAGTAATAGTCTGTTAAAGATTTCAGAGCTGATGAAGTGATATATTCCTGGTCAGCTAGGGACATCCTCTTAAACTGATGAACAGGATATTTTATCAGTAACTTGCACCTTGATTCACTTTTATTTATTTAATGTACTTTTGGGAGATTCACTGAGAGATTTTGTTGGCAAATTTTTCAAACAAATGTGAGCATTAAAGGGCATCAGTCTGAAAGCAGACCATTCTACAAACCACATCTAATGACATGCTTTTAGTTAAATTACAAAGCCTCTGCTGGTTCTAAATTTTTCAACATTTTTTTATTAGTTAAGTCTAGGTAATAAGTATCATTAAGTGCAAATATATTTGTGCACAAATATTAAAACTCACTCTATTCTTTCCCAAGAAATTTGTCTCAGGAGCTGCTATGTGCTTCTGGAATTGTTTTACTGTAACAAAGCAAATGTCATTTTTTGGGAAAGCATGGCTCATTTCAAAAGTATGCTGAGCACCTGTGAAATACAATGCTCAGAGGACAGAAACGGAGATTATAAATGGCATTTTCAACTATTTTCCAACTGCATTAGCACATTTCGCCTGGATTGTGAATTCAGGTAACTTTTTGTTAAATGGAGTATCTTACAGAATGGGTAGATCTTTTGTATACTCTATGGTGTCCTACGTTTGTTCACAGTATAATAAAACCTATTAATATTAAGAAGTCAGCTTCGCACCCCCCCCCACACACACATAACAAATCCGTCACTTTGTTACTTTCACACCATGCCGCTCTGTAGAAATAGCTCTTCCTCTGATTTTTGTATTAGAAATTTTTATTCTTTTCAAGAAATTCTTGACTGTAATGCTCATCCTTATTAATATTTCTTGTGTGGCCTCAGTCGTGTCCAACTCTTTTGCAGCTTGGTGGACTGTAGCCCACCAGGCTCCTCTGTCCATGGGATTCTCCAGGCAAGCATACTGGAGTGGGTTGCCATGCCCTTTTCCAGGGGATCTTCCAGACCCAGGGATCGAACCTGCATCTCTTATGTCTCCTGCATTGGCAGGTGGATTCTTTACCACTAGCCCCACCTGGTAAGCCCAAGCACCCTCATGGACACATCCAGAAACAATATTGAATCTGGGCACTCAACAGTCAGTCAAGGTGACATGAAATTAACTACTTCAACCTCTTATTTTCCTTTTCTACTGTTTCCGAAGTCCCAGGAAACCTTATTAACAGTTTCTTAAACACCAGTTTCTTTTTATCTGGTCATGGAGCTGCCTCCAAATTGTGTTAGTAGAAAGTAAATTCAAAAGTGAGATTACAATTTACAATTTGCTTCATTTAGTTCCTACCTGAGGCATAGGAAATCACAGGATGAAAAGTTTATTTGGGGGGATTTGTCTGATTCTAAAGTTCCTGGTCTCAACTACTAGTTTGTACCACCTCTTAAAACCTGAGGCTAAGAAGATCACTGTGCTAATTCTAAATACCTGAAACTGTAAGAGCTGTTTTGCACCCTGGACATAAGAGAGTTCCATTCTGTTTAGTGGCGTTTGATTCATGATAGATAGATTTTGCCTGTAAGCCACATAGCAAAATAAATCATTATTTTGAACTATTTTTGGAAAAATGCGTTGCTTGATGAATAACACAAACTACCATTTACTGAATGTTCACTGAGCACTGGTTTCTTCCCTGGCCTGTTTCATGTTTCAGCTCCTTTGATCTGCATATCAACCTTAGGAGAGAATTATTATTATTCATACTTCATGGAAGGAAATGAGGGATAAAAAAGTTAAAGATCTAGCCAGAGAGCTTACAGGCGGAACTTCTAGGATTAACCTAGGTTTAGTTTGGGCTCATTTTCTTGATTGATTAAAAATCCACCTCTAGAAACACAATGTTTTTGTTGGACCATCATGCAAAACATTACAGAAATTCCTTTCCCTTTCTTTTCCTAAAGTCTGTAATATCGAGGCCTTGAAACGTTACTAATTGGCTTATTTACTACTTAGGAATGTTAGTCGCTCAGTCGTGTCCGACTCTTTGTGACCCGGTGGACTGTAGCCTGCCAGGCTCCTCTGTACATGGAATTCTCCAGGCAAGAATACTGGAGCCGGTAGCCATGCCCTTCTCCAGGGTGTCTTCCCGATGCAGGGATGGAACCTGGGTCTCCTGCTTTGCCGGCAGGTTCTTTACCATCTGAGCCATAAGGGGATCAAAAGAAATCTGTTTCTCCCGATTCTGGATTCTCGGAGCCCTCAGCATGTGTAATCTTCTCAGAGCAGGTATTGAACCCATGTCCCCTGAATTGGCAGACAGATTCTTAACCACTGGACCACCAGGGAAGTCGATATTTCAACTCTTCCTTCAAGCTGGAACAAACGCCTCCACCAGGGAGCATTTGGCAATGTCTGGAAACAATTTTGACTCTCATAACTGGGAAAGAAGGGGGTTCTCCTGGCCTCTCATGGGTAGAGGGTAGGGATGCTGCTAAACGTCCTACACTGCACAGGACAGCCTCCACCACAAAGAATTATCTGGCCCCAAATGTCAATAGTGGTGGAACAGAGAAATCTTGAGAGTCCCTTGGACAGCAAGATCAAACTAGTCAATCCCAAAGGCAATCAACCCTGAATATTCATTGGAAAGACTAATGCTGAAGCTGAAGCTCCAATACTTTGGCCACCTGATGGGAAGAATTGACTCACTGGAAAAGACTGTGATACTGGGAAAGATTGGAAGCAGGGAGAGCAGGGGACAACAGAGGATGAGACGGTTGGATGGCATCATCAACTCAATAGACGTGAATGTGAGCAAAATCTGGGAGACAATGTAGGACAGGGAAGCCTGACGTGCTGCTGTCCATGGGTTCCCAAAGAGTCAGACATGGCTTAGTGACTGAACAATGGCAGAGGAATCTGACTCTAGAAAATTGCATTTTTTCAATCTCTTAATACAACATTTTCAGTATAATAAACAAGACAGATCAGATTCCCCAAACAATAGACTAATAAACTAATTTTGGTTGCTAGGAGATTTTTTTTTGCCTGGGAAAATAAAATAAATCTGATCTTGGTCCTACTAGACTTTCACAGCCAATGGCTATTTGAACAAAAAAGAAAAAAAGCTTTTCATCAATTGAATTATAGAAAAACAACTATGATACCATGAGTTATAACTAACAATGATCTAATTTACCTATATACATACATGTTTGTGTATTTTTAAAACGTATTTGACTAAGTGAGGATGTAAGTACAACTTAGGATGCATAGAAGTTCTTTTTTTCTTCTCACAGATATGGAAACCAGTGGTTTCTAAGATCCAAATAGGATGATTTCTAAATTTCTCATATCTAATCATTAATTCATTTTCCATCTCAAGAACTTAGAAATGAGAAGCAAGCACTCCAAGGACTACTACAATTTAGTCCTTTCATATAGTAATATGTTTTTTCCCTGTAACAGTTGCATTTGTTTATGGTTGGAAAATGACTGAATGCACCTAACATCTAAATAATGGTAAATAAAATTTCTGGATAGAATTCTTGTTGCCACCTCAACGTCATTCAGTCAGACAGTAGGGTTTTCCTTACCAAATATTCACTACAGAAGGTGAAGGCACTGAAGCTATCCAATCATGGTACATGACATCCCCAGGGGCCCCTGAAGCAATAGCAGACCCAGGTTTGAATAGCCGGCCTGTGACATTGACTCCGAGGTCATCTTCCTCCACCATCTCTTCTTTCACTCTCAGCATCCTCAGTTCTCCACCAAGCAAGCACTAACCCTCAAGGGTCCTGGTGTTGTGTTATGTACGCAGGATGCAGTGATAAACAATGGTTAAGAAGACAGAATGCCTGCTCTTCAGGAACTATTCAGATAGAGGAAGATGGGATTTAAAAGTAAGCTCTGATTGCAATAAGTGCTTTCCAAGAGGAAATGAGGCTGGAGAAGTTCACCAGGGACAAATCATGAAAGCCTTGGTTACCATCTCACGTAATTTGAATTTTATTGTTGCATGATGCGGTGTCAGGGTAGGGTTTTAACCAAAGAAGCGAAATAAAGAGATTTGCACTTTGGAAATGTAACTGAGTGCATCCTGGGATCAATGTGTACGCAAGGTCCAGAGGTGCAGGTTTGGCAGCTGGTGCAATAATGCAGGTGGGAGATGACTGGGTCTGCCTTGAGAGGTGGTGAGGGGGAGAAAATAGATTCGAGAGATGTCATGGTAGAAGAATTCACAAGACTTGGTGGCTGATTAAGTGTTGCAGGTGAAAAAAAAGAAGGAAGAAATAGTACCCAGGGACATGAGCTGAACAAATGGATAGATAATAATACTTTTTTTTAAAGGAAAAAAAAAGCATATTTTGAGGAAAGACCTTTGTTTTCCTATTCCCAGAGATGTGAATATGTATCCGTGCTTTACCAGATGGACTGTCCAGTATAAACTTGAATATCAGAGTCTGATTTCTAGGAGGAAATGGTTTGGAGAGAGAGACTTGGGGTCCAAATATAAGTAGTGATGTGTTGAGACCAAATGACTTAACTTGAACTGCCTGGTGTGTAATAGCAGAGATGAGAGAAGTTTAGAAGTTTGGGAATCTTTCTAAATCGTTTTGTTCTAGTGTTTCTTCAAGAAGAGATGGGCTTTCTGAAAGTACTTAAGTAGAATGAAATGAGAATGTAGGCATGCATTCAGTCTGAAGTTAATTTAACTGACAATTGTATGTGCCGTTGTGCTAATGATGAAAATCAGACAAAACAAAAACAAGTTATCTGAGTTTAAAGAAAGGCACAATTGTTGCCCATTGGATAGTGCGGCATATTAAAAGGATTCTCAAATTGTCAAGCCCTTCTTTCATCTTCTGCCTGCTGTCATTCTAACTTATCCCCCATCTATCAGAAATTTCCAGAAGGCATCCTTACTGACTTAAATATTGCTAATTGCAGAAACTCACTGTATTTCCTTCTTCTTTTTAAGACATTACATCCTTCCCCTTCCTCAAATTAAAGATAAAATCTTGGTTCAAGTCAACATTTCTGAGAGAAGTTTAAATGCTCACAGAGCCATAAAATGCAGGTTAAAAAAAAAAAGACAAAGAAGAAGAAGAAAAAAAAAAACAACTGTAAGATGCTTTGTCTCTATAAAGAATTAAAGGTACATATAAGTATGTGGTTGTTCAGTGTGGGGAAACATACTTAGGCACTTGAATAATTTTTTTCCTAAATGTTTATTTACTGAAGCATATGCCAGTCAATTTCAGAGTAAAGGTTGGGAAATTAGGGCCATTTAATGATTCGTGAGAATAAGTAGCCAGCTGCTAACATCCAATGATGGTGACGATTTTTGGATGTTTAACCAGGCACTTGGGTACCCAAATTCCCCTCATGGAGCCTCTAGGATTCTATTTCTGCTCTCTCTTGAGCCTAGAGTGACAATCATGATAAACTATATCATACTGTGAGGGGGTTTGTGATGAAAGCAAATTTCCACTAGGGACTGTAACTCAACCTCCGAACCCGTGCTCTGATAAAACACTTAGAAATGTACAATTGTCTCTTCTTTGTTCCTCTCTTCTTTCCCTTTTGTCTTTGTTAGAAACAAAAACAAACTAACAAATAAGGAACTAAAATGTGTCTTGGTAACAATAATGTTTTCTAGAGAGACATCAGGGTTTCGATGATATTGTCTATATCTAATTTTATTTATCAATCATTACTTCATCAAATTTTTTTGAATTACTCAGTTTTAAAGTGGAAGAAGTGGGCTTCCCAGGTGGCGCTCGTGGTAAAGAACCTG
The DNA here is from genome assembly GCF_019320065.1 of Cervus canadensis. Classification (NCBI taxonomy): domain Eukaryota; kingdom Metazoa; phylum Chordata; class Mammalia; order Artiodactyla; family Cervidae; genus Cervus; species Cervus canadensis. Next base: position 7,420,437 of record NC_057394.1, on the reverse strand, counting down.
TCAATGCAGGAGACATAAGTGATGTAGGTTCGATCCCTGGATCAGGAAGATCCACTGGAGGAGGGCATGACAACCCACTCCAGTATTCTTGCCTGGAGAATCCCCATGGACAGAGGAGCCTAGTGGGCTATTGCCTTTAGTGTCAAAAAGAGTTGAACATGACTGAAGCGACTTTGCACACATGCAAACTGGAAGAAAGTGGAAAATGAATGAACGGGGGTTTGCAAATTACAAGTGGCATAAATTGTGGAGTTAGGAAAGCTACAGGTTAAAAAAATATAGATGGCAGCTTTCTCTTTGAAATGGGTGATTACACATTTACACTGAATTCTCTGTAGACATAGTCCAGTGGTTAGTATGTTGGTAATTACCTGTATCAGAGAGGCTAATCTATTTCATTAATTGAAGACGCAACTGTTTTGGGGTTAAATGGATCACTTGACTGTGGACTAAGCCTGTTATTTGGTCAAAGTGAACAAAATTGGTCTTCATAAGGGAGAAATGTAATGACCTGCCAATTTTTTATTATTGAATTTCTTGCTTTCAATCATTACGGTTGTGTGGTATTCTTGTCTTTTTTCTCCTCTGAGTCTGCTCAGGACCTTGGCAAATTACTTTTCTGAAACAATCTTCCCACCCTGGAGAAAAGTTCAGAAAATTTTGGAAACATTGGAAAATCTCCAGATGTAGTCCAGGCTATTCTGTAGATGAAAAGAGGTCCCCAGGCCATTTCTCATGTTGACAACTTCCCAGGTAGGAAGCCCTGAAGAGTCTTCATTAAGACAACATGATTCCGTTGTGTGCCTTGAGAAGAAGCAGGGTCATATTAGCTATTGCTACCTGATTCCTACTTATTCACTCATTGATTCACTCATTCTTCCAACGGGTGTTTACTCTCAGCTAGGTGTACTACATGAGCACTGTGGGATTTACAGAGAAATATCAATACAATACCTGGGCCACACTCTCCAGGAGTCTACAAACTTATTTTTTCTATCACGTATTTTTATACAAAATCCCAACCTCTTCCATCCGAAGAGACTGAGGGACTCCTAGTTAAGTGCATGCTAAGTCACTTCAGTCTTATCTGACTCTTTGTGACCCTATGGACTGTAGCCCACCAGGCTCCTCTGTTCATGGGATTTCCCAGACAAGGTCCTGGAATGGAATGTGTTACCACCTTCTTCTCCAAAATACTGATTAAGCATTACTTAAGTACCTGGACAGGGAGGCCTGGCGTGCTGCGGTTCATGGGGTCGCAAAGAATCAAACACGACTGAGCTACTGAACCGAACTGAACTGAAGTACCTGGACTATTTTCTTTCTATGTCAGATTATGTTTTAAAAGTATCTGAATAATTAAATACTGATTGTTGTTTTGTTGCTAAGCCATGCCTGACTCTTTTGCAACCCCATGGACTGTGGCCCACCAGGGTCCTCTGTCCATGGGATTTCCCAGGAAAGAATACTGGAGTGGGTTGCCACTTCCTTCTCCAAAACACTGATTAAAAATGATAAAAAATGGAAATGTAATTGATGAGGTGAGAAAATTATGTAAAATAAATGTTTATGAAGAAAAGGCCATTATGGGCTAGATTGTGTGCTTTGTAAAATCCCTATGTGTGTGCAAGCTAAGTCACTTCAGTCGAGTCAAACTCTTTGCAGCGCCATGGACTGTAGCACGCCTGACTCCTCTGTCCTTGGGATTCTCCAGGCAAGAATATTGGAGTGGGTTGCCATGCATTCCTCCAAGGGATCTTCCTGACCTAGAGATCAAACCCACTTCTGTTAAGTTTATTGCACTGGCCGGTGGGTTCTTTATCACTAGCACCACCTGGGAAGCCTGTAAAATTCATATATTGAAGTCCTAATACCCAGTACGTATATAGGATGTGGCTGTGTATGGAGACCGGACCTTTTACAGAAGTAATTAAATTAAAATGAGGTCATTAGGGTGAGTCCCAATCTAATATGACTTTCTGGAAAAAGAAAGGACATTGACACACAAGGAGATGTTGGTGAGACACAGGAGAAGACAGCCACATACAAGCCAAGGAGAGAAGCCTCAGGAGACACCAAACCTGCCAACCATTTGAACTTCCGGCCTCCAGAACTGTTAGAAAATAAATTTGGTGACTTAAGCCACATGGTCTGTGATACTATGTCACAGCAGTCCTAAGACACGAATACCACCCAAGACTTGAAAAGTGAGTTCAAAGTAACTATCGATCAAATATTGTGTATACTTCATTTTAGTAAATGTTGTGCAGTGGACAGTGATTCATCCAGGACTTTGCTACGTGTAATTAATAGCTGGCAAGTATAAATACAGGTGGTTGTTGTTCAGTTGCTAAGTCATGTCCAACTCTTTGTGACCCCATGGACTGCAGCACACCAGGCTTCCCTGTCCTTCGTTATCTCCTGGAGTTTGCTCAAATGCATGTCCATTGAGTCAGTGATGCCATTCAACCATCTCATACATGGTAGGTACCTGAAGAACACACACACACACACACACACACACACACACAAAGAAACCTACAGTCAAGTGGGGAATGGCCTTTAAGACTGGTGTGAGTGAAAGTCGCTCAATCATGTCCGACTCTTTGCGACCCCATATGGACTATACAGTCCATGGAATTCTCCAGGCCAGAATATTGGAGTGGGTAGCCTTCCCTTCTCCAGGGGACCTTCCCAACCCAGGGATCAAACCCAGGTCTCCCGCAATGCAAGTGGATTCTTTACCAGCTGAGCCACAAGGGAAGTTTAAGACTGGTAGTTGAGAATAAAAAGTAAGAAAATCACAATAATGATAATAATAACAATGATAATAACGACTGTGTATTTCATGACTTCTCTGTGCTAGATGTAGAATGAAGTATCACCACACCCTTTTAATTAAAGGTTTTTATTTCTGTCATACTTGAGGATCTGCGACTCAGAGAAATTAAATCTTTTATTCACCTAAGATCTCACAGCTAAAAATGGGACATAATTCTGAGTCCTAACTCGAAGCTCTTACATCTGAAGGAACAGAACTCACAATTGCCATTCTTCTAAGGTGCTAGGAAGCAGGGAATTCCAAAAATTCCCCAATCCCAAGGGAGGTCAGGCATGCACCCCAGGACTCACTAACATTGCTGGGGACACACTGGGTTTTCACGGCTACCAAGAGCGCTGAGATCCATATAAGCCGCTCAGACCTGGGAGTGTCCTTGGAGAGTTCTCTTACTCTGCCCTCTGCTGCGAATTTCAGACTATTAGGAAGTTATCTTTCTTCCTCCTGAAACCTCACCCAGGCACTTGGAGATGAGCTTGCAATAGACCGTTCCTGTATCTAATTGTTCTGAAACATTCCATAGGAATTGTTGCGAAGGTCTTTGCAAGGTCACAGCCAAATGTGTGAAATAAGCAGGAGGACCACATTGAATTTGCATTTAAATGCATTTTAATTTGCATAAAAGTCTATTATTATGCCTTTTGAATATACATTTTATAATTGTTCTTTTTTAAAGCTGTCATTTATTTTTTACACTTTCTTTCTTTCCTTTTCAGTCCTTCCCAAGATTTCTACATTCTTTCGAATGACTCCTTTTATGACCCAGTCACAAGGCTTTTACAGAAACAGCTCATGAGGAGGCATGTTGGCACCATCCTTGGTTCTTTTTCTTCATCAGAAAAATCCACTTACACACTCTTCTTCCCTCTTCCTGGTTAGTGTCTGCCCTCCTCAGTGACTGTTAAGTCCACTGCTGTTTGATGAAAATTGCATCAGGAAAGGGAGAATTTATTCAGAACCACTGTGATGGGCTTAAAACTATTACAGTAGGAGAGAGAGGTTGAACTCAATTCTGTGAAACTGCAAAATGGGAGAGTTAAGTGCTGGCAAGAGTTAGCGTGACTGTGCTGAGGGCAGAAGGGAAGGATGTGGTCAATGTGATTAGGCATCTGTGTTTCCTCGTTGGTGCAGCACACCAGGCTTCCCTCACCTTCATTGTCCCTTGGAGTTTGCTCACACTCATGTCCATTGAGTCAGTGATGCCATCTCACCATCTCATCCTCTGTCACCCTCTTCTCCTCACACACTCAATCTTTCCCAGCATCAGGATCTTTTCCAATGAGTCGGCTGTTCACATCAGGTGGCCAAAGTATTGGAGCTTCAGCATCAGTCCTTCCAGTGAATATTCAGGGTTGATTTCCTTGAGGATTTACTAGTTTGATTTCCTTGCTGCCCAAGGGACTCTCAAGAGTCTTCTCCAGCACCACAGTTCAAAAGCATCAATTTTTTGGCTCTCAGCCTTCTTTTTGGTCCTTCAAAGGGATGGCTTCCAGGTCCTTGAGAAAGACAAAGTTGGGCTATAAAATTGACAAGAGGCTGGGAGAAAAGGCGGGGCCCATAGTCAGGTACAAACCTTTCTAGAGTTTAGCAGGAAAAGTAAGGCCCTCAGGTCTATGCAAACAGCAATATTAAAGTAGCCACCCAACCTCTTCCCCATCTCTGACTCTTGCTTCCTTTTATCAGCACCTCTGATGTGTGGAAGTCCTCAGTTTATTTTTCTAATGTGGACAGAAAAGAAGTCACAGCTTGAGTCTTACATCCAGAAGTTTAAAACAAGTATCTGCTCTTAAAAACTATGGTATACAGGAGAACCTCACCTACCAATTAAGAACTTTCAAGGAAGTTTCCATATTTTAGATATTTGGGAAGGGTATTGGTCCCTTCTTTCTTAAGTCCTCTACAGGAAATCTCTACCGGTGGTCATAATGATTTCAACCAGCCTTGAGCCATTACATCGCAGAAAAAGTGAAAGTAGCTCAGTTGTGTCTGACTTTGCGACCCTATGGCCTGTGGCCTGCCAGGTTCCTCTGTCCATGAAATTCTCCAGGCCAGAATACTGGAGAGGGTAGCCATTCCCTTCTCCAGGGGATCTTCCAGACTCAGGAATTGAATCTGGGTCTTCTGCATTGCAGGAAGATTCTTTACCATCTGAGTCACCAGGGAAGCCCCTGTGGTTTTGATGCTAGCATATGCTGAACTTATAAGTAGGTATTAGTCATACTGTATAGAAAAGCAAAGTGAAATGATGAGAAGTATATTGATTTTCTTAGAGTCACCCAAAGAGTGATACATTGGGGAAATTAAATCTTTTACAGCTTAGTTCTACCATTTACTGTCTCCGTGACCTTTGCCAAATTATTCAACTTCTTTGTGGCTGGTTTTCCTCATCTATAGAAAGTGAATAAATAATAATATAAAAGAAGCTGAAACTCCAATACTTTGGCCACCAGATATGAAGAACTGACTCATTGGAAAAGACCCTGATGCTGGGAAAGATTGAAGACAGAGAATGAGATGGTTGGATGGCATCACCAACTCAATGAACTTGAATTTGAATAAGCTCTGGGAGTTGGTGATGGACAGGGAGGCCTGGCTTGCTGCAGTCCATGGGGTTGCAAAGAGTCAGACACGACTGAGCAGCTGAACTGAACTGAATGGGGTAGTTGGGAAAAGCTGATGCAAAAATAATCCACATATAGCATGCTGAAGATTCCTGAGCACCAGGAAGCACTTGATAAACTCTAGGAATTATGATTTACTGGCTGACTTCGGGTTCTGCCTGATTCTAAAACTCACGCTTGCTTTTTCATTGTCATGATGTCATCTATGTTATTGTAACATCTTCAGTCATCTTGAGATTTGGTTGAAAGAGTTTCTGCTAAACATAAAATTCTAAGGGCATAAAGGGTACATAGGGATTACAAATGGCACCTGTTTTTCTCCTGACTCTGTTTTCTAGATAGACTATTTCTCTTAATATCAGATTCTTACAGAATTTAAGAGTGTTTTGTACCAGTTGTCCAGGCATTAAAATAAACTCTGTAGCTACCTGATGTCTGGGTTGATTATTTTTTGTTCTGTGAAGTTCATAAGAGCAAGAAAAAAATAAACTTTTATTCATTTAATTTTGGCAGCCGAGATCACACTGGCAATATTATACTGTACACTCAATTACTGTAATTGAATATATGGCTCTTTTCTTCTTGACTCTGTTTGAGTTACATCTTTCCTTTATCCAATTTATTGTTCTCTTTTCTGTGTTCCTTAAGATTTCCCTTCTAACTCACTTTTTGAATATCTAATCCTAATTTATGTCCATAGAGCATAAGATACTTGACAAGATGTTTCTCTATCCTGAAGGTACCTATTTTTCACTATAGAAGTGAAAGACTTCTCACAACTGGGCTATATTTCATAGATAACTTGAACAGAATATCAGTTCGACTGCTTCTCACCTAGAAAGTGTATCTGTTTTTGATTTTATTTTTTTTAAGGAGAATAGAGTGACTAATGTTTATTTTGATCTTGAATGTGAGCAGCTCAAAATATCTGAAAGAAAGCAGGTTTACACCTCAATTATTAAAATAATTCTGAGATATTTTGTTTATTTTTGAATATGTGATACTGTTAATTTCTTTTGGCGAAATGAAACGCAAACTTTGAAGGGGTTGTCAGAGGCTAAATGCTGCCATTCAATGTCAGCGTTGATATTTTGGGCATTGTTCCAACAGATCATAATCTGAGAGATAATGACTTTGGTGCTGTTTTTCCCAGCTGTTCTTACCAGTGGGGACAGCTGCCATTGTCACACTTGTAAACTCTATGCTTGGCAGAACTTGTGATGGAGTCTGAAAATGCAGTTTTTGTTTGTAGGTTTCTTTCCCTGCATGGCAAAATTATGTTCAGATTTAAAACAGGAGCAGTATGAAGGGTCTGGTTGACAATAACAGCCTAGGAGACACGGGAAGAATTCAAACTATGCTTACAGACCTCACCTTGGACTTTCTCTTTATCCTAATTGAGTGAATCATTTGTGATACACTTATTTGAATAATCTTGTCTTACACGTAAAGAAAAAAAAAATCTCAAGGACAAATGGAGGTGAGTGAAGCCCATAGTCTCATGCTGGGAGATAGAAGATGAGGTTAGAAACTTCTAATTTTCGTGGGTGAGGACTCCTCATCTGAGATTCACCTTCTCTCACCTGGGCCCCTTTGTACCCAATGCCAAACTGGGAAGACAGCTGGACTTGATTAGAGGTACATACAAAAAGGCTTTCCCTGGGTGAGGCCTGTCTGCAGATAAGGGACTGAACCACTGCCTTTGGTCTCATTAGCCTTATGTTCTATCAGCTGGCTCTAGGAAGAATTAATATGCAACCTGAAATGATTTCTCTGAATGATTGAAAATAAAAGAAAATGGATTTGAATCAAAATATCTGTTGTTTTTTTTTTTAACCTGAGTACTATTGTATCCAAAGAACCTTCAAATTTCCTGCCTCATAAATCATACCGTGGCCCTAGACATCTCACCAGATGTCAGACATGTCAGATAGACAACTTCAGGAATATCAGGTTGTGGGCTGTACTGGTCTGACTAAGGAGCTTTCTTCTTCATTATTCTTATCATGAAAACCTAGAAGTTCTGCCAGAGACTGTCACAGTGTTTTAAGCCCTTTTGAAGCTATCAGTACATTTGCAAAGGACTTCGATCTTACCTTTATCGAGACTTCTTTTAAAAATACAGAATTTTTAATGGAAACCTTTGATAAAAGGAGATGTCCGAAACTCAATAAATGTCCAGGACTTCTTCTGGGCTCCCTTCTCTTTTTTATTTCCTCTCTTGGACTTTCCACCTCAAAAGAATACTCAGAATCTGGTTTTAGAATCTATTCTAATCGCCAGTCTTTCATCTACTCCCTGATGGAACTTTCAATTTGCATAAATCCTTCGCTTCATCAAATTGCAGAGCATCTCCCATCAACTACATTATTTTGGAAAGTGGTTTTCCCTTTTGATTTTTGTTTCTACTAGTGCAGTTTCCTTGCCTCAATCACTCAAGTTTAAATCTAGGTCATGATTGCTTGTCAGCCTCTTTCACCTGACTGTATGCTCCCTAAATACCAGAATTGTCATCCTTTTTCCTCCAGTGCCTGCTGCAGTTCTTGCCACACTGCAGTTGTTGAATAAACATTTTTGGAATAAATGAATATATATATATTTTTTAACCTTTGCTTGCTCTGATACTCTTCTTATGAGTAAAGAGATTGAATAGATAATCAAAGAATTTGAATGCAAAATCAAAATTATAAAATGTATAAAAGGAAAAGTCTCTTTCACTCTCATCCTCCACTGCACAGCTGTCCCCTCACCACATAGCCATAACCAGAGGTCCAGCTCAGTTCAGTTGCTCAGTCGTGTCCGACTCTTTGTGACCCCATGGATTGTGGCATATCAGGCTTCCCTGTCCATCGCCAACTCCCGGAGCTTGCTTAGGATGGACTGGTTGGATCTCCTTGCAGTCCAAGGGACTCTCAAGAGTCTTCTACAACACCACAGTTCCAAAGCATCAATTCTTTGGTGCTCAGCTTTCTTTATGGTCCAACTCTCACATTAATACATGACTATTGGAAAAACCATTGCTTTGACTAGACGGATCTTTGTCAATAAAATGTCTCTGCTTTTTAATATGCTGTCTAAGTTGGTCATAGCTTTTCTTCCAAGGAGCAAGCGTCTTTTAATTTCATGGCTGCAGTGAATCACCATTTGCAGTGATTTTGGAGCCCAAGAAAATAAAGTCTGTCACTGTTTCCATTGTTTCCCCATTTATTTACCATGAAGTGATGGGACCCAATGCCATGATCTTAGTTTTGTGAATGTTGAATTTTAAGCCAACTTTCTCACTCTCTCACTTTCATTATCAGAGGTAAGCATTAGTTTCTTATGGCTCCTTCCAGAGTTTCACTTCGTGCATACCAACACGTACACGTGCATATTCTTTTTTTTGGTGTACATTCTTTTCTGTGTGTGCTACACACACCGTACACACTACTCTCTTTCTTGCTCTTTAATTGAAATATCTTGGAAATATTTCCTCTTTTCAAATTTAATATGTATCACATTCCATTATTAGGAGTTAATCGTTTGGGTTGTTTTGCACTGATAAGCCTTTGAATAATTTCCAATCCTATGAGCAGATTCTTTACCATCTGAGTCATCAGGGAAGCCTAGATTTTTAGGTATATACATATCCTAATCAAATTCCTATTAATCTTTTATTTCTAGAACATGGTTGCCTATATAATAACAGCAACACAGAAACTCTAGAGCCAGAATGTTTTCTGTAGGTTTTCTGGATGTGGGTGATCACTACTCACTCATCTACATATGATTTACAAGAAACCCTCATCCAACACGTATGGTTCCTCCTACAACAATAGTCCAGAAGCAGTATTTTGTAGCTGACTTTTAGTGACTGAGTCCTGGGGGAAAGTCATGAAACTGTAGTTTTTGCACTAGGCAATATCTGTACAGTAGCAAAGTTGGCAATATTTAAAACAATGTTCTCTAAACAACTTCATGTGTCACTGTTTGAGGCATGTAAGTTTTATATGTCACCCCTAAAGGACATATGGTATTTGCACATCCTAATTATGAAGAGAAAATAAAGAATTCCTGACCTTTGACTGTAATGCTAAATCTGTTACCAATACTAACTCTAAATTAAATCTTAGCCCTGTCTGTCTGGAAGGGCAGGTTTGCTTATAAACATGCAAAGCAGGAGAACGGCAATCGTGGAAGAGCCAGCAGAAAGCATTTCACATACGTAATCTCATTTGAGCCTCACACTAGCCCTTTGAAATAGGCATTTTCCCACTATTTATGGATGGCATAACTGAAGTTCAGTGATGGTAAATAAATACAGGCAATGAGACCCAAGAATAAAATGTTAAGCCTGGATTTGATTACAAGCCTGCTTGTGCCCAAACTCTTGTTCCCTCCATCAGACGGCACTAATTTACTGTGGATTATCTGTGTATGCTTCAGTGTATTCCCCAAACAACTGAAGCTTACTGTTTGAAAACCTAAACTTTTAATGATTAATTTGTAAGAAAATCCTTCTAATACCCAACTTATCTTAAAGGGGGTTATTGCTATGCACACCTCTTAAGTTATTACATTTGCCTTCCCATCAATAAAGATTTCTCCTAACTGTGGGATTTTTTGTTACAGTGTATTTTCTGTGATATTTATTTTCTACATATTGTAAATGTGGACATTAATACCTAATCTCACAGAATTATTGCATCAATTTAATGAGAGGCATAAAAAAGTGCTTTAAAATCCAAAACCAAATATTAGCTAATAATCTTTTGCCACCAAAATATAAAGATTTCATCATTAAAAATGTCTGCAGATAGATTCAGCAACAGACCATATTGTTGTGTATTTACTTACCTGTTTGTATGTGGCTCAGTGGAAATGATAGTATATTTCCACTATTGTTTTGATTGGACAGGAAGGGGTACATGCTGCCCTTTGGTGTGACTGTATGTGTGTCCATGTGTGTGTGGTGTGTGGCAAAGGCCTGTCTATATTCTATTTTTATTTATATATTTGTCACTGCAAGGCACTCTTTTTTTCCTTCTTTTTAAACTGAAATAGTTCTTCCTTTAAGAACATTATCTTTTCCCATCTTTCATCTATTTCTCCTCTGTGCAGTTAGAAGATTGCATTGCACCCAAACATCTTTTCCAGCCCTAAAACTCTGATTCCATCACTATATGTTGAACTGTCTCCAACATTTTACCATGTCTTTGGAGTTTTATGGTCACAGTTCACTGAATCAAGCTACAGAAATGATGGAAGGTGACCCAGGGTTGTATGCTATTTTCAAATATTTGATCATAGTTGTTTTATATGGAAAGTTAAAACCCTAAATTTCATATTGAAGTTAAAAGATACTCCTTATTTAAAATTGAAGAATTCCTTCAAAAATTTATGCTCACCTGGAGACTTTAGTCATGGGTGTTTTCGGCATGAAGAAGATAATTATAGAATCTCTTTAAAAAGTGAGATATTAAGAAAAAAGGGTTTGGGGGACAATGTTTAAACACAAATACAATGTGTGTGATAGTACAATCAAATGCTCAAGTTTATGGAAGTTATTCTGATGACCAAATCCATATAGTCAAAGCTATGGTTTTTCCAATAGTCATGTATGGATGTGAGAGTTGGACCACAAAGAAGGCTGTTCAGTTCAGTTCAGTCGCTCAGTCATGTCTGACTCTTTGTGATCCCATGAACTGCAGCACACCAGGCCTCCCTGTCCATCAGCAACTCCCGGAGTTCACCCAAACCCATGTCCATTGTGTTGGTGACGCCATCCAACCATCTCATCCTCTGTCATCCCCTTCTCCTCCCACACCCAATCTTTCCCAGCATCAGGGTCTTTTCAAATGAGTCAGCTTTTCACATCAGGTGGCCAAAGTATTGGAGTTTCAACTTCAACATCAGTCCTTCCAATGAATACCCAGGACTGACCTCCTTTAGGATGGACTGGTTGGATCTCCTTGCAGTCCGAGGGACTCTCAGGAGTCTTCTCCAACACCACAGTTCAAAAGCATCAATTCTTCAGTGCTCAGCTTTCGTTATAGCCCAACTCTCACATCCATATATGACTACTGGAAAAACCATAGCCTTGACTAGACGGATCTTAGTTGACAAAGTGATGTCTCAGCTTTTTAATATGCTGTCTAGGTTGGTCATAACATTCCTTCCAAGGGGTAAGTGTCTTTTAATTTCATGGCTGCAATCATCATCTGCAGTGATTTTGGAGCTCAGAAAAATAAAGTCAGCCACTGTTTCCACTGTTTCCCCATCTTTTGCCATGAAGTGATGGGACTGGATGCCATGATCTTAGTTTTCTGAATGTTGAGCTTTAAGCCAAATTTTTCACTCTCCTCTTTCGCTTTCATCAAGAGGCTCTTTAGTTCTTCTTCACTTTCTGCCATAAGGGTGGTATCATCTTCATATCTGAGGTTATTGTTATTTCTCCTGGCAATCTTGATTCCAGCCTGTGCTTCATCCAGCCCAGCATTTCTCATGATGTACTCTGCATAGAAGTTAAATAAGCAGGGTGACAAAATACAGCCTTGATGTACTCCTTTTCCTATTTGGAACCAGTCTGTTGTTCCATGTCCAGTTCTAACTGTTGCTTCCTGACCTGCATACAGGTTTCTCAAGAGGCAGGTCAGGTGGTCTGGTATTCCCAACTCTTTCAGAATTTTCCAGTTTATTGTGATCCACACAGTCATAGTCAATAAAGCAGAAATAGATGTTTTTCTGGAACTCTCTTACTTTTTCGATGATCCAGTGGCTGAGCTTCTAAGAATTGATGCTTTTGAACTGTGGTGTTGGAGAAGACTCTTGAGAGTCCCTCAGACTGCAAGGAGATGCAACCAGTCCATCCTAAAGGAAATCAGTCCTGAATATTCATTGGAAGGACTGATGTTGAAGCTGAAGCTCCAATACAGTGGCCACATGATATGAAGAGCTGATTCATTTGAAAAGACCCTGATGCTGGGAAAGATTAAGGGCAGGAGGACAAGGGGACGACAGAGAATGAGGTGGCTGGATGGCATCACCGGCTCAGTGGGCATGAGTTTGAACAAACTCCAGGAGATGGTGATGGACCAGGAAGCCTGGCATGCTGCAGTGCCTGGGGTCGCAGAGTTGGACATGACTTAGTGAGTGAATAACAACATGCATCTTCTAAGGAACATGAAGAATACCAATACAAATATTGATCTAGGCAGGGTTTTGTGCACAAATGATGTTTTGGTTCCCTTCTAACTTTTGAAGACTTCCTGTGGGAACAGCCTCATCTTACAGAAGGTCCATCTCTGACAGAGAAGGGCTGGCTAGCTGGCTCCACAGCATAAAGAGCAGTTTATCAAGCCCTTTGTGCTGGCACTCCTGCTGGTATAGCTTCTGTTTACCTAAGACCTTCTGAGAGCCACTTATGTTGGCTCCAAAGCATACTCTCGAGCTGTGGGTCAGAGAGTGTATTCTTCTTATGCACATGCCAACATGAGAAAACCTCAGTGTTAATGTCCCAAAGACTATGCCGAAGCCAGTGGCCACCTGGCAATCTAACCATTGAGATGGAGGGGAAAAAAAGCTATGTGTGGGTGAACCTTTTCAGGATTAGTTGTTTCTAATTATTACCCTTGATGAAGAAGATAAGGAACTATAATATACTGAAAAGTAAGCTGGAAAATTATCTATGGTGAATTACAAATGAATTATTTGCCAGTAACTCTGGAAATCATTTTGTTCAGGCAGCAAGCTGGATGGTCGTCTCTAAGGACAATAGCCTGAACTGAATTTAAACTGTGTTTCTCCCATCTTTGGCATCGCAACCAGCAAAATATAAGTATGTGTAATAAAACTGTAGATTTTTAAATGTCATGGTTCTATTGATGTTTTAAATAGAAATAACTCAAATGGCATTAAAATACTAAAACATTCTATTTTTTTGTAGTTAATTAAAACACAAGGGGAAAACTATCTCTTAAGAAATAACTAAATTATATGTCCACATTCAAGGTGTTCATGGGGAAGATATCACAAATTGTGGGAACTTGGACTTTTAATGTGAACAAGGTACTTTTCTCATTAAAAGAGTTTCAGCGGATGGTAGTGAAGGTTGTCAACAGACCAGCGTGCATGCGTGTGTTAGCACACAGTCACGTCCTACTCTCTGTGACCCCGCCGACTGTAGCCTGCCAGGCTCCTCTGTAATTGCCATGGTAATTCCTAGGCAAGAAGACAGGTGTGAGTTTCCATTTCCTCCTCCAGGGAATCTTCCCAACCCAGGATGTGGACTCTGTTTGGGTTCTAAATCATTAATTTGGGGATATCACACCATCATCGAAAGATAATTGCCTGAAGTGGTCCTCTTGTGTCTGCTCATAGTTACTACTAATAGTTATTCTCCGAAGTCATTTTTACTTTCCTTGGGTTGGGGACTGCTTTGTTCAGGATTTTTACTTGTTCCAAGCATGCATTTACTTAATTCTCTTTATTTCTGTCTGGGGGAAGAACTCAGAAGAGTTCAAGCGCTCTCTCCCTAACTTCCTCTAACGGTGATGTCCTCCAAACCCAAACATAACAGGTCTGAAGACATTCTGTTTTAATCACTGCTTTTGACAGCATCTGATTGTAACAGGTGTGCCATTTTAAAGGCTCACCAAGTTTTATGCAAGTCCCTTGAGCTGTTTTGAGATCCTTTGAACCTGTAGCATGTTTGTAAATTCTTACTTGTAAACCGTTAATATATGCTAAGTATTCACAATGCAATTATCCACAGAAGGCTAAATTATGAATAACGCATATCACAGAACCTGTGGTGGTATATATTATAAATCCATCTGATTGCCTTTTTCATTTTGATTACTGGAAAATCAGTCATTTCCTGGCAGTTAATCAAATGCCACAGAGATTCTCATCTTGGTTCCAGTTATCCTGCTTATTCTATTTATTTTTTGATTTACGAAAAATTATTACCATAACAATCTTTCAGATTTGATTACTGGTGAAGTTAACAAACTCATTTTCAGTCACACACCTTTTCATCCTAAACAGGCTGTTAGCTACCAGTTGGTTAAAATGTTATTTCATTAATTAAAAGTATTATAGATGCATACAGCCTTCAATTTATTACCATTCAAGAATTTTGCATCCAAATCTCATTAAATGAATATATGCTCATTATGACAGCAAAGAATATAGAAGCCTACTTTTTAACAACAGAAACATCAACGTTTGCCTCAGAAGAGTAATGCTGAATCTTTGATTTTCAATATGACTTAAGTCAACAGACATTTACTAAAATAATTTCTTTTCTTCATTTTAAGACATTTTGTTTTTTCTTCTATTCCTTCATCTCTGACTAGTTTCTCAATTCTTTTAACTGACTTTACAATAGATTACTTTCTAGATGTGTCTTTGTGTATGTGTGGTTTCACCCTCAATATTTTTGTCTCTTGATTCTGCGTATCTCTCTTGGCCCCACACAAGACTGTCAATTGCCTCTATGTAGACTAGTCATAGACACAAATACAAAACTATCTTAAAATATACATCTGCATGCATAACTCTGTCCAGCTATCTACACAATTACCTACAAAAGAACTTAAGTACATGTGTTTTATGCTTCTCAAAATCTCAAAATAAAGCTCCATAATGGACTGGCTTACTCTCAGAACAATGATCTCTTTAATCCCAAGCTGCTCAACAAAGAAAATTTCAGCTACAAGCAGCTTCCCACCACACCCAGACAGTACAAAGACAACAGACAGACCATTTCGGTGCTTCTCTTGTATCATAACAGTATTATCAGAAGGTGGAAGACTGGAGAAAAATTTGCCCTCTTTCATCTGATGACACTTAGGACAGGCAACTGAAACCTAGGTGACTTATGACACATAACTTTGAATGGCTAACTACTGTTTCCAACCTTTCAGGTTAGTTGATTTAATGTATCTGTTGGGTCAATATCTGATTCAGCGCTCTTTGTGGGGGAAAAAAAAACTTCTGATAAAACATAAATTCAGATGTTTACAGTGTGGCATGACATGGAAAGGTATCTAATATGGATGGATATTGAAGATCTTAAATCAGCAAGAGCAGATTCCAATAATTATCTGTGTAATTCATTTTTAGTTTCTTTCCTTCCTTCCAAACCATCTTGCTCTCATGGTCAGACTGATTTTCCCAGAACAAAAACTTGGAAATTTCTCTTCTTGACATCAAATCTGTTCAGTTTTACCACATTTCCTATATAATCCAGTGCAAACTCTTTAGTGTGACATCTGACATAAAACTGCATGACTTTCCATCACAATGTTTAACCAACTATCTTCTTGCAAGTCAGACAATTCATATATCTTGCTGTTCATATAATGGGCCAAGGTCTTTGTATTTCTGCCTGCTTACACTTCTTTTTTCTCTACTAGGACTTTCTCTAGCATCTTCTTTACAAGTCAAACTCCAGTTCAGTCTTAAAAAATCTAAATCAAAGGATACTGTTGCATTAAAGCCACCTACAAGTTCACTGCAATGAGTCAAATCTCTCTTTTTATTTTTGTCTATTCCATTATATTTATATATTTATTTCTGAATTCCTTAGCAGATTGGGTGAAATTCTCAAGGTCAAGTTCTTACAGCTATTGTCACTTATACAAGAATATAGCATCGTGTAGAGCACATACCAGATGGTCAAGGAACATTACATACACATACAAGTCAACGGAGTGCAGGGTTTAAAAATCAGATATATTCACAAAGAAACAAGTATATATGCACATGGACTTCTTCTAGCAAAAGCTAATTTTGTACATTACTTAAGTGCTGACATATTCAGCGTCACTGATAATTTTTTTTGTCACTGATAATTTAAAATGTCCTTATTTGAACTGTTTAGAGCTGATATGAGTGTTGAAAGAAATTCAAACACTTTGAAATGTACAATAAAACCTCCTTTGGGGAAAAAGTATTTGTAAAAGTTAAAACAGTCTGGACTCTAATAATTAAGGGTTTATCACCAACAAATCTCATTAATCTTTCACAGGAAATAAAAATAGAACCTGGGTACGGAAGTCTAAGCTTTTCCTCTTCCTTTGTGCTTAGTCTAGTTTCATAGCTCATGGGCAGTCTTGTGCAGACGTCTTGCACTGGGCACTTCAGACCAGAGTTCCTGGTGGAAAGTAACCTCACAGGTACCCTAGCGTGGCGGGCTGCGTGCCGAAGCTGCGCCCGACACGCAGTCCAAGATGGCGGCAGTGGGCCGTGTGCAGAGACGGACGCCGCGCCGTGAGCGATGTGCCTGGGGAGAGCTCCACCGGCCTCCTGCTGCCTTGACCTCTATAAAGCAGCCCCAGTTATGGCTGCTAGATAGCATGTGCCCCAGCGCCAGAGCTGACACCTCTCCATTCTCTGACCAGAGAAGAACATTCCCCTTTGCTTCTGAGCCGAACTGGGCCCATTTGGTTGATGCAAAGGACACTGGGCACTCTTGCTGGAGCCTGACTTGAAAAGGTAACAGATTCAAAGAGAAAAAGATGATTTTAGGCTTCCTGTTGAAAAGAAATTTTAGGAAAGGAACTTAGAGGCATAAACATAGAAATAGCCATAGAACTCACCTAGGTTGTGTTCAAGGTTATAGAAAGCTGCCCTATTTTTATAAAACTCAGTTCTCTAAAATAATGTATGGAAATGAGGTTTTAGTGAAGCAACAGCATGTCAATTTGATCATGAATTTCCAGAGGGGAACCTTTGAATATATGGGAATACTCTTAAGTTATAACAGTTATGCTTTCTTTTTTTTAATATCTGAAAAAAAGCTTGATTGAGTTTATTAAGTTAATTAATTTATTTTAATTGGAGGCTAATTACAGTGATCATGCTTTTGAAAGGAATAAACTGAACTTTGCTATACAAGGATAGATTTTTCCATAGATGAAGAAGAATACTGAATTCAGGACTATCAGCATGAATTATTATATGATGTAATAAAGGTCGATGTAATTTATGATGTGAATGTGCTTAGTTGCTCAGTCATGTCCGACTCCATGGACTGTGACCTGCCAAGCTCCTCTGTCCATGGGATTTCCCACGCAAGAATACTGGAGCGGGTTGCCAGTTCCTTCTCCAGGGGATCTTAACAGGTACAGTTCATGAAAATCAGGCTCTCTTAAATAAAGGCGCTTTCATTATATAAGCTCTTCGATAGGAGGATATATTAATAACCTCCCTTTGACTGCTTCTATTCAGTCCAGTGGGTAATGTGAAGAAGCAGGCCTTGGGATGGACCTCTCCTTTTAAGTGACTTCGGTCTTTTACTTTCTTGTTCCCAGGCCTGGAGAGCAAAAGGGGGCATGCTGCTTTGTCACCTGCTATTTACAAAGCAAAACAAAAAGCTCCTTTTCTCAAAAAATTATAGCCAATTTATGAAAAGATGAAAGTAGAATGGAAGGTTTTTTGGTTAACTCATGCATAGTAATTGAAATACAACAAAATTGATTTTTTTTCCTGACCTGTAATTTTTTCAAAATTAAAATCCATGATGTATATATGTAAAAATTTTATCTTAAAAATTGTTCAAAATAATATATGCAGCCAGTATAAATTTAGGTCAATGCATTATGATATCTATAATTATAGAGTTGTAAGTGGTGTTCACACTGGTGTCTTTGTAAGACTTCAAAATCCCAAAATGACTTTTGAATTACATGAGTTTTGGTGTTAAATGTATTGTAATTCTGTAATTCAACATTTTTCTAATTATCTGACACTTTGTGCTTGGCTTATCTGTTAATTTTCATTGATCAATAGATTCAGTTCCCAAAATAAATGAAAATAATGAAGCAGGCAAAATGGGTGTAGGCAGTCAGAACATGCAAACTTAACTTATAAATAAATCCATGGAGTGTAATGTACAACATGGGAAGTTAAAAAAAGAAATCTAAACATTGGAATTTATATACCTGTAATTTAGGGTTTCTTCCAGAAGAATAATAAGAGAGAGATGATAAAAAAAAAATTACTGCTCATAGTGAAATGGAGTTGAACATTTCAGAAAGATAGTAAGAATAGTGAATTGTAATCTAACAATAAAGAATGTACATGTTAAAAGCAAATTTTCAAAGCAATTAAATCATTAATAGGAGTCTAGCTGAGGTTCATTCTATAACTTCATAACTGTGTTAGTGTTTATCTTTTAGCAGTGATAGCAAACTAGAAGCTTATTTCCCAAAGTATATCTGATAAACAATAACTCTTTTCTTTGAAAGTAATATCTATGCTTATTTTTGCTTAAAACATTTTTTGGTTAATTTTTCCAAATGTATGCATGCATGATGGTATGTGACTAGAAGCTGTAATTTTAATAACAAGAAACTAAACGTTCTTCACAAGCTAAAAATAAGGGTGGCTTGCATCAATTTTATAGAACAAAAAGGCTCATTATGCACTCTTTAAGGCATAGAATAATTGCAGCCATTGGTAGCATAAAATGGTGACTTTTTAAATGTTTGATTACTATATTTAAATAAGTACAACAATAGTACTATGTCAAAATGTATCAGTAAGATTCTTCTAGATTTTTATAATTCCAATGCAAATAGATTTGTTAATAAGGAGAAATTGGGAAAAATTTTCTAGCACATATCTTTTATGAAAAAAAATAGCCTTTTCCAGCATAGCTTTGTTTTTCAAGTAGACATTTCATTGTACAAAAAAGAATCACCAGAATTATAGGATCTTAACTAGCCAAAAAAGGTTTTATGTTTTAAGCTAAGAATTTTATAAAGTGACATGGGAGAGATTAGTTGAAGTGGTATATTTTCTTGGGTTTTTGCTAGACAAAGAATTAATTTATAGAGGCTTACAGGTAAATATTCATTTTTCCCAAACTAAAATTGTATTTATGAAGATAATTTCAAACAGTTTGTACATAAATAATTATTTATAAAATGATTATAGCTACCTGGGAAATAGCTATAGAAATAATTATCATAAATGATAAACTTTAAGTCAAAATGCTTATTTCTCCCTTATATTAAAACTAGGAAAGTATATTTGGGTTAAAGGTGTATGTGTTGCTGTAATCAGCATAGTAGAGAGCAAACTGCAAAATGTCAGAATTCCAGAATTCTTGAAGGATGGGATGACCATGAAAAATGTATTGAGCCGTTCGGTGAAGTCTGAGTTGAAGCTATATAAAATGAAAGATTGGAAGGGACATGTACATTTAAAAAAAAATGTTTTCAGGAATTCCTTAGTAGAAATATATATCCTTCTGAAGTTGAAAAACCACTGGGAAAGCTTTAAAAGTGGCAAGAGTAATGAGGAAGTTGTGTTAGGATGGATAACTTTTCAGAAATGGTGAGTGAAGAAGGAGATAGAAAAACCTTCATTTACAGTTAAAATAAATTTATATCTCTAAAATGCCAATTAGCAGGCCCCCATTGACTCTTGCTGATTCAGTCTTTAATGAAATCGTAAATGTTTCTGTAGAGTGATCTTGCACGTCTCCCCAGAGGGCAGCAAAAGTGTCCTGAGATAGATCTTGGATGCCTGCCACATCCCGCCTGCAGCTGTAGGGGTCTGACTTCCTGGAGCAGCAGTGTCCAGGTGGAGCCCCGAGCACACCGGGCGTCTGGCTTACACATCATGTATTATGTACATCTGGAACAATGTCAAAGCCGTAATTAACACAGACGCATGTTCTTCCACTGCGTTGTGGAGTACCAGAATCCCCAGGGTAGGACACATCACTGTTCTCTTCTGAAACTTAGCTCTTGGGTCCCCCAAATAATGCTGAGTTAAAGGAGAACTGTTGTAGTTTTTGTCTTCCCTCCGACATGTAGAAATTCTAAAAATTTCCATTTAGACATGATTTTTGCATTGTTTTTGTTGTTATTGTTCACTCGCTAAGCCATGTCCAACTCTTTGCGACCCCATGGACTGCAGCATGCCAGGCTCCTCTGTCCTTCAATATCTCCTGGAGTTATTTTATTTACAAATTAAAATTCTGAGGATATTTTACAGTTTTAAGAAAATTTTGTTGAACATAAGTTCCAGTTTCTATGAAGAACTTCAGCCAGACAGGAAAAATAGGGCAGATTTTAGGGAGAAATCTAAGATATGTCCAATGCAACAAAAGTCTTTAACAAATATAAATAATTTATCAAAGTTGATTTTTTTTAAAAACAGCACTATTTTCATTATAAAATATATCTGATAGTTACTTTATCTTTATGGTAAATATATTTTTAATAATGCTATAACACAACATTATAGCTAAGGGATGTAATAATACAAAAAGCTTATCTTTGCTGGCATTTTGTTTTGATAATAAATATAAAACATATAATCCAAAAAGTACTCCAATATCAGTACAGTCCTTCCATATGAGTTAGTTCATTCACACTATTTTATTTTCATTGTTGAATTTAAATAGTTATATATCACATATTATTTTTATGCAGTAAAGATCTTTGTATATTAGTAATCAGTTCTTTTTTGGTTTGTAGTACTTATAATGAAATATCAAAAGGATTTGTAGATTAAAAACTTTATATAAATGTTAGTAGATAGCTTACTACAGGAAACAAATAAAGGTTGGAGGGAATTGAACTATAAAATCACTTTCAGAAGGACTATAATAAAAATGAATTTCTTTTACCTGTCAAATTTCTCAAACCTTTTGAAAAACTTATGACATATTTCATGTTCCTGAAGAGTTGACAACCTAAAACTTACTTTTCATGTAAAAATGATTCCAATTCAATAAAATACAAAATGTAGTACAATGAGAAAATAAAATCCAGATAATATTCAACCAAAGAAAATAAAACACTAAAATATTTCTATTTTAAAATAGTAAAATAAGGTATATTTAGTTTATGGTCCCTCACGATCATAGTAAAAACAACTAAAAGAGTGAAAGAAGAAGCAATATGGACCTATGTATAAATAGTGGGGAAAACGCCAAAGGAGAAGAGAAACTTTATCAGACACAGTCTAAAGAATCTGTATAAGAAAATACATTTTCAAAGAAACATAAGATTTCCAAAAATTATTCTCCGTTCTGAGAACTTTCTAACAATTACTCTGTAATTGAGAAGGGAAAGAGAAAAAAATCAAATTGCAATAAATACAAGGGCTTAACTATGGAATTATAAAACAACAGAATGAGATGACAGGTCAGCTGGCAGATCTCAGGAAAGAAATGAAAAAAAAAAAAAGACACATAAAACTCACCGAAGTAACTGAAAACAGTAAGCAGGAGCTAAAGCAGTTATCCACATGATGGACAGCCTGGAGGAAAGGAGACTGGAAAATCACAGGCATATTATTCAGAATAGCGAATGCAGACTTTAGAAAGTCAGCAGGTCAGTAGCGTATATGTCTTACAAATGTGACAGAAAAAAATGAAGAAGTAACATTTAAAGAAAAAACAAGGAAAAAGCGCAAAAACAAAAACCCTGAAGTGTGGGAAGACTTGAAATTGCAGTTTGAAATGCCCCTCCAAATCCCAGGAAAAACTGACAAAGTCAACTTCAAAATTTCTTCAGAGAAAGAAAGTAAATTCAATGGCTGAAGAAAAAAAATCTACCAGTTTTTAGGGAGGAAAACTCATCAAATAGAAGAAGATATGAAATCACCCTTAGAATTTTCTACAGCACTGTTGTGGGACAGTTTGCCTAAAAAGTTCTAGAGAAAACAACAAACCCCCAATTTTGTGCTCAATCTTTAAACACAAAGTCAAAACACAGAGAGTTTCACAAATCCAAAACTCCTCAGGCATATGCAACCTATAAGATTAAAAGAAATCTAATTTATGTCTAATTTCAACCAACTCTGAAATAAGTCTGCTCCCTTACACGCAGCCAGGCTAGTGTTCCTGTATCAAGTATGAAGGCATTTCAAACATAGGATTATTTATCTACCAATTATCATGAATAAGCCACCTCATCATGAAATATAGCCTATCTGTAAAGGAATCAAAAGAAAGACATATGCAAAGAGGAGATGTGGTAAAATGACTGATGTTGAGAATTAAACCCATCTAACTAAAAAAAATGATACATCTGAACAGGATATAAAGGCAATAAAACATGACTAGGAAAAAATAATCCAACCAATAAAAATTGGCCAGTGGGAATAGGGAGGTAGAAGAAAACGCATATATGACTACTAAAAGTCTCGTTTATAGAGCATGGAATCAACCTTATGGTATTTAAAATATAATCATGTGGTTTAAATAAAACCACAATGACTTCAAACTTAATATAGATATCAAAATCTCTTCTTTCATTGGCAAAGAGATTTTTAAAGAAATAATACCTCCTGTAGTAAAGACACATTTATGTGAAATACCAGAATCCCTTCAGTATCACTTGAGTTTGTATTCCCTGAGTTCAGTTCAGTTCAGCCGCTCAGTCGTGTCCGACTCTTTGTGACCCCATGAATCGCAGCACGCCAGGTCTCCCTGTCCATCACCAACTCCCGGAGTCCACCCAAACCCATGTCCATTGAGTCAGTGATACCATCCAACCATCTCATCCTCTGACATTCCCTGAGTTAAATTCAAGTAAAGTGGATGTAATACATTCTAAAGTATGTTTAATGTAATCTTATAATTATGAAATTATTCATTCTCTGACTCTCAGCATCCTTGCTCATTGTTACGTGTGTCCCTGCCCACATGTGTACTAATTTATGGAGGTGTGGATGTCAGATCCATAGCAGGTGATTTCTAGCTGGCAGGGTCTTACTGCTTTCTTCTTTGTCTCCCTTTTTATAGCCTGATATTTTAACAGAGCATATTATTTTTATAAATCAACACACTCTTAAAATTATATTAAAAACACACCCTAGTGGAAGGATGAAGAAAAGAAAGAAAGAGACCACGGAGAAATGTGGAGTCACAAATCTTAATAATCCTCCCGATTTTTTCAATCCACCTGAGTTGAAAAATAAGCGGTGGTGTGTTAGGTTTAACCTCAATGACAACTAACTAAATAGCCAACTAAATAAAATTTTTAAAGTTAGAGACAGACTATATTTTCTCATTTCAGAATATTTTCAAAGGAAAAACTGTAGTAATAAATGTCCATGAAAACAATGTCAAATGTATATCAGGAATGTAAACTGTCCACATTTCCAACGACAGCCTGGAGATTTGAATTCCAAAATGTCCGGTGAGTTTACATCTTTCGTCTATGAAATTCACTTTAGGAAACAATCTACAGAAATAACATGAAATGCAAATAAAAAACTGATGCTTGTAGAGACTCATCCTCGCATTGCTGATAATACAAACAGTAGATGTAACCTATTATCTGTCAAAGGAAACTTTTAATATTAATGGATAAATATTATGCATGTATGATATACTACCATAGAGAGTTAGAAAAGATGTTTTCAAGAATTTTTTTAAGGAGTTGAAAAATACTTGCAACGTTAGGTGAAATGTGTTTTCAAAATTAAATGTTCAGTATGATGGCAAAAATATGTACTATATATGTGCTAAAATGTGTGTGTGAGTGTGGACATGGAATTTAATATGCAAATGTTTTATAGTGGTTTATTCTCCATGAGTGGAAAACGTTGTTGTTGTGCAGTCCCTAAGTCCTGCACAACTCTGCAAACCCATGGAGTGCAGCGTGCCAGGCTCCCCTGCGCTTCACTATTCTGGGAATTTGCTCAAGTTCATGTCTATTGAGTCAGTGATGCTGTCTAACCTCTAACCACTTTTAGACAGTGATGCTTCCTAAGTTCATCCTCTGCCGCCCTCTTCTCTTCTTGCTTTTGGTCTAGCATCAGGGTCTTTTCCACTGAGTCGGCTCTTCACGTCAGGTGGCCGAAGTATTGGAGTTTCAGCTTCAGCATCAGTCCTTACGATGAATATTCAGGGTTGATTTCCTTTAGGAAGGACTGGTTTGATCTCCTTGCAGTTCAAGGGACTTTTACGAGTGAATAATAAACAGTGACTTTTGTGCTTTACCTAATTATAAATTTTTTAGTGTAACATTTTTATAAGCTTTTCATTATGAGTTTTGTTATTTTAATAATTGACACTAAAAAGCATATCCAAAAACATTTGATATGTTTTGATATCTTGTCATATCTTGTAAATGCTTATCTAATTTACTTTGAGATGAAAAATTATGTATGTAGTGATTATACCTTGGTTTCTCATGAGTTAGTGTCCTGTTTTTTGGATTATCCTTTTACTTACATTCATTGCTGATAATCTACTGTGTATATGGTATAAAATTGTACCCTTTTAGGTCTTGTTAATTTTCATAATTTTGCCTGGAGAGAAATCTTAAAATGATAATTCAAGTATTTTTGTTAAATATAATGACAGTTGAAGACTATAAACTTTGTGACACATAGTTGAAACTTTTATGTCTTTAATGAGTTAAAAAAAATTGAAATGCAACTAAATTTTCAAAGTTAATAAAGTATCAATCCAACATATATAACTACTATGCTCAAGTTAAAAGGGACCACTTTTCTTTTTCATTTATATGAAACTGCAAAATTTCTCACTATTTTCCTTTATAAAGTAGTTATTACAGTTTTCACCTACCTACCTTGCAGGGATGCTGAGAGGATTAATGAGATCATTCCCATAAAGAATTTGAGTTCCTTGGAGATAGGAGATATCAAAATGTTATTATTATCCTGTCATTCATATATTAGCTTGCTCACTCTTTCAGGACCTCAAGGTAGAATAAGAAAGAAACAAATTCTGATCCACAGTGAGAAATATTTAATGAGATTTTAAAAAACTTTTTTCATGCTTAATACCCATGGTTCCCAGAGCTTGATATATTACATTCATCTCAAAGACCTTTTTGCATACCAATTTGATGTCTTTTACCTATAAACCGGGGTTGCTTTAGGTTAAGTTTAAAGTGAAATCAGATGTGCATTATTTTCATTTATTTGAAATGAAGTCCACTAACTTTGGATGAATTAATATACCTTAAATTTAGAAGATCAGGGTATAACATTATACAATTAAATAAAACAAGGGCCACATAGATGATCATGTGAAAGTCCCTCAGTCATGTCCGACTATTTGCGACCCCACAGACTGTACAGCCCATGAAATTCTCCAGGCCAGAATACTGGAGTGGGTAGCCTTTCCCTTCTCCCGGGGATCTTCCTAACCCAGGTCTCCCGCATTGCAGGCAGATTCTTTTCCAGCTGAGCCACAATGGAAGCCAAATAACACTGGAGTGGGTAGCCTATCCCTTCTCCAGTGGATCTTCCTGACCCAGGAATGGAACTGAGGTCTCCTGCATTGCAGGCGGATTCTTTACCAACTCAGCTATCAGGGAAACCCTAGATGACCAGAGCTCAATTAAATTATGAGTTCACTTCTTTGCTTTCTAGCACAGTCATTACTTGTTTTGCAGTTTGCTTTTAATTTTATATGTTCAACACTCTTAGCAGTTGATTTATCTATCAACTTTAAGAGCTGAAATAGGTCTTTCTTGTAAAGCCCAAATAGTAAAACCTCCATTAGATATCATTGTGGGGCTTCCCTTGGGGCTCAGTTGGTAAAGAATCTGCCTGCAATGAGGGAGACCTGGGTTCGATCCCTGGATTGGGAAGATCCCCTGGAGAAGGGAAAGGCTACCCACTGCAGTATTCTGGCCTGAAGAATTACATGGACTGTATAGTCCATGGGGGTGCAGCGTCGGATACGACTGAGTGACTTTCACTTTCACTTTTTCACTCTCAGATATCATTATTGAAGCTGAACTATAATTTTTCTAAGTGTTCATTGTTGCTCAGTCACTAAGCCCTGTCCGACTCTTTGCAACCCCGTGGACGGCAGCACACGCGGTTCCTCCATCCATGGAATTCTCCAGGCAAGAATACTGGAGTGGGTTACCATTTCCTTCTCCAGGCGATCTTCCTGACCCAAGGATCAAACCTCCAGCTCCTGCATTGGCAGGCAGATTCTTTACCACTGAGCCACCAGGGAAGTCCCCAAGTGTTTATTACCATTCCACAGTTGCTAGGAGTATGCAGGCATGCCTCGTTTTATGGCACTTTGTTTTATTATGCTTTATAAATATCTTTCTTACAGATTGAAATTTTGTGGTAGCCCTGTGATGAATCAACCCTGTTGGCGCCAATTTTCTAATAATATTTGCTTACTTCCTGTCTCTTGTGTCACATTCTGGTAATTGTCACAGTATTTCAATCGTTTTTCATTATTATTATATTTGCCATGGTGATCTGTGACTGTGATCTTTGATGTTACAAAAGATTATGCTGGCTGAAGTCTCAGATGATGGTTAGCAGTTTTTAGCAATTTTAAATTTAGTTTTTAGTATTTTAAAATAAGGTACTTACATTATTTTTAGACATAAATCTATTGTACACTTAATAGACTACAGTATAGTGTAAGCATAACTTCTGTATTCACTGGGAAACCAAGAAATTTGAGTGACTTTGCTTTATTGGGGTGACCTGAAATCATACTCACAATGTCTCCAAGGGCTGCTAGTATATCCACTTAGGATGTGGTACTACAGGCTACACATCAGAGTGCAAAAATTCCCCCAAATTTTATTACATCAATTACCAGCTTTGTCAGAGATTTTAATTCTCTGTAATTGATTATTTGATATATAATATTAATAGAAAATATAAGGTTATCAAGAAAATTTTGCAAGATATTTGTATCAATTATTTTATCACCTTCATAGGAGAGATCTGCATATAGCAATTAAGATATTTCCAAGTAAAATGAGATTTAAAAAAATTAGTTAAATTTGAGACTTTCTCATTAATAGTACATCTTCACAAAATCCAACAAACTGTAATATCAGTATTTCTCTTTAAGGTAATTTTCCTCAAATACTACTAATAAATTGTCATATGTCTTTTCAGATATTTTTTCTAGTTACCTTAGATTAACAAACAACAAAAATATCTTAAAATATCCTCAAAACTCTTCCATTTTGTATTTAAAATCTTATGTAAATAGGCTAAATCTTCATAAACACTGAATGAAATTTTCAAGAGATAATTTGCAACCAGTAGAAGCATACATTAATTAAGTATATTGACTAGTACAACTATAAATTAACATGGTAAAAGTGGAACTAAGTTAATATTATTTCAAGTTACTTCAAATATTTCATGTCTTGATTTATATTGGTAAATATAGTGTTAACATTCTGATAGCATTTTATAGTCTTTATTTTACCTACATAGTTTATCTATTTATTTTAAGTATTTTTAATTTGGAAAAAATTCAAGCTGACAGGAATATAGAATGAATAGGAAAACAAACATATAATTCTTAAACATCACATCATGTTAAACTTTTGCTACCTTTTTCCCTCTCTGTCTCTCTCACGCACACATGCACACAGAAGCACATCGTCAACTGATAGATCTCCAAGAATCAGGACATATTCTCATATAGCTAGAATTAATGTACAGCAGACTATCAACATTAATTTGAAAAATCAGTAATAGGCGCATATTCAATCTTTATCTTCCTCAAGATCACAGTGATTTTCTTCTGTTTTTTCAAAATAATCAGCAATAGCAATTATGTTTAAGTTTTTGATCTATTTCAAGTTATTTTCTACATGCTATGAGGGAAAGGCTTAGATTTATTTGATTTTGTTTCTTCTTAGGGATGGGGTGGGTAGCCGCTCTCTTGTGACGTGGAGCCCCACGTCTGCAAAGGAGCGGAGAGGCGGGGGCTTGGACTGCAGTGTTCTTGCCTGGCCTCCCTGGGGTCAGGGTGGGTGGAGGAGGACAATTCCTAAGTTGCCTGCCACACTCCTCTGGGGATATAATTTTACCACATGGCATTCAGGGGGATGAGAAATGCTGAGACTCAACCTCTCCTAGGCAGACACTGCAACTTTCAGCTGGAAGCTGGAATAAAGGGAAGTCATATTTTTGGACCAAACTGCTCAGGATGGAAATTAGTCATCATGCTCAGCTTGCGGTCATGATGAGGAGTTGATCCTGACTTGAGTGCCCCAGGCCCTCATGGTTCTTACCAAGTTTTAATAGATTTTTCTGGATTAATTATTTTAAAATTTGCTTTATGGCCTTAAGACAATTTTCAGAAATGTTAATTAATTTTTAAAAATAATTGTAACTGGTTATGATTGTTTCATTAGGGAAACCTTTTCAAAGCACTCTAAATTTTGAAATTTCAGAAGTTGTCCCCCCAGCAGATTTATTTTTAAATTATTGTTACTGATTTGTTGGAGGTTTTTTGTTTGTTTGCTTTTGTAGTTGTTGCTTGAGTTGGAAATTTTCCTAAATATCTTTTAGATCATTTTATGATCCCTTTTATTAAAAGTCAGTCTTAATGTGCTCTGCAGATAGCATGAGAAAAACCATTCCCTATCCCAACTTCATAACTATGCCTTTCATATTCATATATTGAATCCACTTGGGTTTCAAATTTTTCTTATTTGTAGTTGTTGTTCAGTAGGTAAGTAATGTCCAACTCTTTGCAAACCCATGGACTGCAGCAAGCCAGGCTTCCCTGTCCTTCACTATCTGTCAGAGTTTGCTCAAAGTCATGTCCACTGAGTCGGTGATGCTGTCAAAACCTCTCATCCTCTGCTGCCCCC
The DNA here is from genome assembly GCF_019320065.1 of Cervus canadensis. Lineage (NCBI taxonomy): Eukaryota > Metazoa > Chordata > Mammalia > Artiodactyla > Cervidae > Cervus > Cervus canadensis. Next base: position 7,391,386 of record NC_057394.1, on the reverse strand, counting down.
TTCTCCTTTTGCCTTCAGTCTTTCCCAGCATCAGAGTCTTTCCCAACGGGTGGTCTCTTTGCACTAGGTGAACACAATATTGGAGTTTCAGCTTCAACATCAGTCCTTCCAATGAATATTCAGGGTTGCTTTCCTTTAGGATTGACTGGTTTGATCTCCTTGCAGTTCAAGGGGCTCTGACAAATATTCTCCAGCACGACAATTCAAAAACATTGATTCTTCGGCGCTCAGCCTTCTTTATGGTTCAACTCTCACATCCGTACATGCCTCCTGGGAAAACCATAGTTTTGACGGTATACCGACCTCTGTCAGCAAAGTGATGCTTCTGCTTTTAAATACACTGTTTAGGTTTGTCATAGCCTTCCTTCCAGAGAGCAAGCGTCTTTTAAGTTCACGGCTGCAGTCACTGTCCGCAGTGATTTTGGAGCCCAAGAAAATAAAATCTGAGACTACTTTCACTTTTTCCTCTTCTATTTGCCATGAAATGATGGGACCAGATGTCATGATCTTAGTTCTTTGAATGTTAAGTTGTAAGCCAGCTTTTTCAGTCTTCTCTCTCGCCCTCATCAGGAAGCTTTATATTTCTTTTCACTTTCTGCCATTAGGGTTGTTTTTCTCTGTATTTTTTTCCTTCCTCCTCCATATCCTTTTCTTCTTCTCCTTCCTTCCCTCATCTTTTGCTTCCTTCTTTCTTTCAAATCTTTCTTTTCCCCTTCCTCCAACTCCAGTGACATCCCTAACTTAATCTCTCTTACTCTTTGAAATACATATTTTAATAACTTACCAAAGGCCCGTTTGTTAAAGATCCAACATTTGGCTTTGTTGAAACTTACTCTGTTTTCTATTTCATTCTCCATTTAACTTTTAAGTTTTCCTCCGTTTATGGTTATCTTTATTATTGTCTTTCTTTTCTACTTTCTTCAGATTTATTTCTGTAATCTTTCTAACTTTAGATTGAATAACATTAATTTTGAGGCTTTCTTCTTTTCAAAACCATGCCAGAACTGTTTTAACTGCACTCTAAACTGTCAGTGTGTGATATTTCCATTTCCTGTCCATTCTAAATATTTTGAAATGTCCATCATAATTTCCTCCTTGACTCATGAATGTCTTAGCAGTATTTTCCTTTGGTTTCCAAGTCTGTAAAACATTTGTAACTATATTTTCAGAACTGTTCCAAGTGAGAGTCACTTCATTGGGTGTAGTTTTATACATGCGATCACTGGGTCAGGTTTGTTGATGGTTGCGCCAGTTGTAAACTATTGTCTGTTCATTCTCGATCCTTGCTTGCTTGTGGTCCTATGGCATTCTTCTCTTAGCATACTGCATGGTGGTAAGTGGCACTGGTGGAGGCTGGGAGGCACCCTGAAGAAGAAGAGCTCCTCTTTCTGGTTCTGGGGAGTCCCCCCTGCAGACACCTGCAGTATGCGGTAGCCATGCACCACTTCTCAAGAGGCAGTTTCCCCACCACACACCTCCTCGCCTTTCCTCTGATTATAAACTCTTTTCAAGCATGTTTGGTTTATACTATGCTTTATGTTGGGCTTCCCTGGAGCCTCAGATGGTAAAGAATCCTCCTGCAACCCAGGAAACCTCAGTCAGGAAGATCCCCTGGAGAAGAGAATGCCAACCCACTCCAGTATTCTTGCCTGGAGAATCCTGAGGACAAAGGAGCCTGGTGGGCTATAGTCCATGGGGTCACAAAGAGTCAGACACTACTGAGCTACTATCATTTTCACACTTTATGTTACATGCACAAATTGGATAAGTTATTATTGTCATACACAATCAGGCTTTATTTATATTATTTACATATTTACCAATGTCATCCATATAAGGTCTTCTAGTTATTCATCATAAATTTATCTTTATATCCTGTGGCCATTGGGGACCTAACACAGGCATTTTAAAAAGAGTTGACATAATTAGATTTTTTTTTATTGTTATAAAGCACTGAGGCAGCTAAGGGTATAATAAAGGAAACCAAACTTCCACTTATAAGATAAATAAGTCCTGGGATATAATGCACAATATGGTGGCTATGATTGATAATGTGCTCAGTCGTCCTCAGCCGCTCAGTTGTGTCTGACTCTTTGTGACCCCATGGGCTGTAGCCCAGCAGGCTCCTCTGTCCATGGGATTCTCCAGGCAAGAATACTGGAGTGGGTAGCCTTTCCCTTCTCCAGGGGATCTTCCCAACCCAGGGATCTGACATCACCTGTGTTGGCAAGAAGATTCTTTACCACCGAGCTACCTGGGAAGCCTATAATGTATAATTTGGAAGTTGCTAAGAGAGTAGTTCTGAAAAGTTTTCATCACAGTATAAAAAACGTAATTGTATGCGGTAATGGAGGAGTACAAGGACCTCAAAGAAGCCCGTCTTCAGGTGGACACTGCAGCTCTGGCTTTGAAAATGTTGTTGCCTTAGCTATTCTGCTTTAAAGTTTTGAAATTTAAACAAAGTAGCTTTTAGGACATCCATTCCCCTTAAAGACAGCTTTTTCTTATGCTTTTTTTTTTCTTCTCTCTTTTTATGTTTTGACCTTCAATATGCTACAGGTTATAAAATACAAGCTTTTCTGTATATTTTATAGCATGTTTATAAAGAAATAATCATCTACATCAGTGAACAAAATGTTTCTGGAGATTTTTTTTTTAAAAATAAATATAAAATGATAGTGATTTTAGACTCATTTGAGTTTCCAAGCGCTGCAAAGAAAACTGTAAAATTCAAAATGAAGAAATCAGATATTCAGATCATCTGACTGTAGTAATTTCTCACCTTTCACTTACTTAGAAAGCTTCCTGTAATTTTAAGTTTTTGCCAAGTACATGTCTTTCAACTACAAACTTTCACACCTACAATATAATCCAGATGGAGAATTTATGCTTCTTGAATACTGAAGTAGATCTATACCATTTTACACAGTGAAGGCATTCAAGACAGCAGTTCGTTTGATATGAGACGGAAAAGTTTAACAAAATTATTTCACTTCTACATACTTTAGTCCTGAAACAAAGCTGGCCAGGATCTGAGCTGGTTTATTCTTCTGGGAATTTAGAACATCCCACTTTTCTCAATACTGTTTGTAAGGGATACTTTCTTCGAAGATGAACCATTTTGTTAGTGAAAATCCCTAAAGTTTACCAACTGCAAGAGTGAAAAGATTTATCAGTTAGGCAGATCCTAGAGTGTCCAACCCTAGCCCTTGGCTTCTCTGATATCTCAGTCAGTAAAAACTAGCCTGAAATGTAGGAGACCTGGGTTCGATCCCTGTGTCAGGAAGATCCCCCTGGAGAAGGATCTATAGGTTTTCCAGTAGTCATGTATGGATTTGAGAGATGGACCATAAAGAAGGCTGAGTGTTGAAAAACTGATGTTTTTGAACTGTGGTGTTGCAGAAGACCCTTGCAAGTCCTTTGGACTGCAAGGAACTAAAGCAGTCCATCCTAAAGGAAATCAGTCCTGAATATTCATTGGAGGGACTGATGCTGAAGCTGAGGCTCCGATATTTTGGCCACCTGATGCGAAGAGCTGACTTATTAGAAAAAACCCTGATGCTGGGCAAGATTGAAGGCAGGATGAGAAGGGGATGGCAGAGAATGAGATGGTTGGATGGCATCACCGACTCACTGGACTTGAGCTTGAGCAAGCCCCAGGAGATGGTGAAAGACAGGGAAGCCTGGCATGCTGCAGTCCATGGGGTCGCAAAAAGTTAGACATGACCGGGGAGCGACTGAAAAGCAATAACAAGATATGATTATTTATAGGTTGAAAATCAAGGTTGCAAGTTATGTTATTTTTTACAGAATAGATTCTGATGAAAGAGGATACATTTTTTATTTGGTTTGTATTCACACTTTTTGTTTGTAGAGCCTTTCTCATTGATACAATATTGTTTAGTTTTGCTTCCTTAGTGGCTCAGTTGGTAAAGAATCTGCCTGCAATGCAGGAGACCCGGGTTTGATCCCTGAGTCAGGAATATCTCCTGGATAAGGAAATGGCAACCCACTCCAGTTTTCTTGTCTGGAGAATCCCATGGACAGAGGAGCCTGATGGGTTATAGTCCATAGGGTCGCAAGAGTCGGACACAACTTAGCAACTCAGCTGCCACCAAATATATTTGGAAATGGATTTGAAAGACAAAATGAAGTTTAATCAGGTGGTGTTTTTAAAAGAATCACAGTTAGAAACAAGTATAAGAGTTCATTTGATTGTTTTCACCATAAGTTGCAAACTACCTTCTGGACAGGATATTGGTGGAATATTAATGATGGTTTATGAAGACAGTTCTATCAGTGGAGTGTAGGATAGATGGTATGGTGTACAATCAGAATTTCCAGTTCTTTCTTCCCAAGGAGTATTCCCTGATTTGGCAAGGAATTCAGCCTTCATACAGAACGTCTGGCCCTAGAAAGAAACTGAAGGTCTGGTTCTGGAGAAGGCTGTTCTTAAGTTCCCAAAGTCAAAGATGCTTGTTGAAATAAACCTAATAACAACTGCTGCTGCTGCTAAGTCGCTTCAGTCGTGTCCGACTCTGTGCGACCCCATAGATGGCAGCCCACCAGGTTCTGCCGTCCCTGGGATTCTCCAGGCAAGAACATCCGAGTGGGTTGCCATTTCCTTCTCCAATGCGTAAAAGTGAAAGTGAAAGTGAAGTCTCTCAGTCGTGTCCGACTCTTCACAATCCCATGGACTGTAGCCTACCAGGCTCCTCCGTCCATGGGATTTTCCAGGCAAGAGTACTGGAGTGGGTTGCCATTGCCTTCTCCAAATAATAACTAGTCTATGTTAAACATAATTTAAAATATTTTGAGAAGTATACCCAATGACTTACTTCTGAGAGATCAAAAAGATCAACAGATGGAAATGATGAGAAAAAAATTAAGAGATAGTATGAATGGCTTTAGAAAATTTAATGCCTGAATAATAGAAATTCTAGAATTACAAAAAAGAATATATAACAAAAAACACATATTTTGATTAAAAAAAAGGTTTTACCAAATTTAATAAAGACTGATGTGCAAGGGTTCAAAAGAATATGTCAGGATTATAGATTTATAGAGAGATAAATAAATAGGTATTCAGTATCACTGTTTTATTTTTCTCTGAAAATTTAAATATTCCTTGGCACCCTTGTGAGTTTACTGTAGCATACCATGGCCATTGGGAACACTGTTCGAGAACCATGACCTTACAAGGTTGCAGGGCAAATCACCTGATTTTAATATCCAAGTTGAGTGTGTGTGTGTGTGTGTGTGTGTGTATTAAAAACAAAAAAACACAGCTGCTGCCATTTTACCAGTTGTGAAAAGTTATGTAATAAGTATTAGATGACACCCAGTGCAGACACATTGAAACTATGCAATGATGCCCAGTCTTCACACAAGCAATGTTATGATATCTTCAAGATAATAAACATGTCAGGATGTCAAGAGCCTTCAACAACAACATTTCTTTTTGCAGATGTATTTGAGGCAAATCTCAAGTAAATAAGTAAACAAATAGCCTAAGAATAAAGATTGAAACAATCCCCCAAAGCCTAACCACTTAGACATAAAAATCTCCCTTTTAAATAAGTCACTTAGTGGAGATAGCTTTCAAAATTATTTTGAATGTTATTTTGTTCAATGATAAAGTCAAACTCAAATTTCAAGCCTAGAAAGTGAGCTGGAATATTTGGAAGTTTATAGACATATGGGGTTCCCAATTTTCTTCTCTATCCAGATGGATAAAGATAGGAGGATAAAGTTCATACTGAAACAAAGGTTGGCCAACTGTAACTCTTGAGCTGAATCTGGTCTTATGTTCACTTTGTTAATAAAATTTTATTGGAACTCAGCCCTGCTCATTCACTTACATATAATCTCTGGCCTTTTTGGGGCTACAACAGCAGAATTGAGTAGTTGCAAGAGAACTACATAGATTGCAAAGCCCCAAATTTATACTATCTGGAACTTTATAAAAATAGTTTCCCAACCAAGCACTGAAGATTCTTCAAGGCATCTGCATTAATGACAGTATCAGTGAATGATAACCTACACGATTTTGTGTTTAGAATGTACCCTGCACTAATATACAGATACAGATATGTCCAAGTCTCTGCAAATTCACTTCAGAAAAGATATTAAAGCCTCATGGTGAAGATATAATAGGAAAGATGAAAAGACCTAAAATTCTGCAGTAAATCCCTACTTCCACCCCACATCTCTGAGCTAAATCACTCCCCTTGAAGCTGGAAATAGACTGGATTACATTTCAACTTCAGTATCAGTATAAACAGAGAAAGTTTCTGGTTCCCTTCCCTAACTGCCATCTTAAGAACTGTCTGGAATTTCAAGTAGAGTAGATTTGCAGAGGCAAGATTGTACCCCAGAAAAGATTAAGCTAGTTTGAGAAGACATCAGTAGGTGGATAAGAGTAATACTTTTGGAGACTTGATGTGATTGATGTGAGTACTTATAATATTAAAGTTCCCAGCACTAAGGGGTTGTGTTTTGGGCACCAAAGTCACGAGGCTGTGAACTGGCTTTAGAAAAATATTGCTGTCATAGAGTGATGCAGGATAAATAGACACTTTTCTGGCCCAAGATTCCTGTTACTATTTCTTGTAACAATTTCCATATAGGGAGGGAGTTCTGCACCAGACGCTGGGAGAAATCTTATCAGAAGAAATCCACATTTAGAATTTATATGACGTGGGTATGACTCTTAACAACCTACATTAAGTAGACATGAAATAATTATTTTCTTTAACTTAAATTTCCAACTCATAGATGCTATTCCACTGATGACTCAGGTTAGATATCTTATTGGAGGCTGTCTGGAGAGCTGTTGCTTTTGAGGAAAGCTTCTCTCTTTTCCCCAATATTTGACAATGACTTCTGTATCTTAGGTAAGCAAAATGGTTACTTGAAGAGGAAACCTTCTGGATTCTGGTGACCTTCCTGACACTGTGAAACAAAATGTTTAGAAATAATATGTCCTCTACTCTTTTCCCCCATGGTTTTTGCATGTCCAGCAGGTCTATCTTACTTAAAACCAATAGAAAGTATTTTTTAGGTGGCACAGTGGTAAAGAATCCACCTGCCAATATAGGAGATGCAAGAGATGTGGGTTCGATTCCTAGGGTGGGAATATCTTCCAGAGAAGGAAGTGGCAACCCACTCCAGTATTCTTGCCTGGGAAATCCCATGGACAGAGAAGCCTGGTAGGCTATAGTCCATGGGGTCGCACAGAATTGGACATGGCTGAGCAACTGAACACATACACATATTTTTAAAATATAACCTATGATTAGTGTTCCATGGGTACAGAGTCTTAGATGGAGAAGATGAAAAAGCTTTCAGGAGTGGATGGTGTGATGATTGCACAACAATGCATGCTGAGCACCCTGGAATTGTATATTGTAAAATGATAAATTTTATGTTATATTTATTGCATTGAAATTTTAAAAATTGTCACCTTCAAAATGAAAAATTACTTTCACAGTAAATTATTAGATATATTTACAATACATAGTGTTCTTATGAAATATGCTTTTTTACTTGTTAATAAAATTTTATTGAAAATATACATAAAATACATGCTTGTCAATAGCAAAATATACATTATAAGCATATACTACAAGAAACATATAGTGGAAGCTTCTTTATTCCACTATTTAGACTGTTGTTTTTAAATTAGCTTTATTTTAAAAATAAATTAGACTTAAGATTTCCCTGGTCATCTATTGGTTAAGACTTTGATAAATTAGTAAAAGGAGGTAAACTATTCCAAATGTATTTCATGAACCAAATCAGATGAGGTCTTTTTAAAAATAATTACAGGACACTCTTGTTCACTGATAAAAATTAAAAAGTGGAAATAAATTTTAACAATTAAAATCTGGCTGTATATGAAACACATAACCTTTCATGAATAACTTGTTTGTGCCATAGATTCAAGAATGGGTTAACATCAGGAAGTCATTAATGTATTCTACCACATTTTTAAATTAAAGGATGAAAAACATCAAGTCAACAGATTCTATAAAAATCTGTCATATATTTGTGGTTTCAAAAAATCCAAACAAGTCTAAATTAACTAGAGATTAAGGAAATAGTTCTTAAACTGCTAGCCAGTGCCTACCCAGAAATTCTAGCTAGATGATATTTAAAGTTAAAACTGAGTTAAAAGTAGAAAAATATTCTGGTTAAAACTGGGATCAAAACATGGATGACTGACACCATCATTTATCTTCAGTATGGTCCTGTATATCTTAACTGGAAAAAGAAGAAATACTGTAAAACAGAAAACTTGGCAAGGAAGAGAAAACAATGTCTCTCCTTGCAGAGGACATAATTTGACGTACAAAACCTAACTGACCAATCAAGTGTTAGTTGCTCAGTCGTGTCTGACTCTTTGTGGCCCCATGGACTGTAGCCCACCAGGTTCCTCTGTCCAAGCAAGAATCCTGGAGTGGGAAGCCATTCCCTTCTCCAGGGAGCTTTCTGACTCAGGGGTTGAACTCAGGTCTCCTGCATTACAGGCAAATTGTTTACTGTCTAAGCCACGAGGGACGCTGTGAACAATAAAGTTAATATAAGCAATAAGTTGGCCAACTTTACTGGATATATGATTAATATAAAACATGTTTATCACTATAGCTCATAAATAAAATTTTATAAAATATTCTTTTATATACAGATGTTAATTTTAAAAACAAAAATCTGGTACTTGGGACCCACTTGATTAAACCAAAGTATACAGTCAACATGAAGAAAAATATGGCATTTTATTGGAACATATTATTAAAGACTTAATCTTAATATTATAAAGATGACAATCTTCCTGAAGGTAGTAAATAACCAGTACAATTCAAACAAAAATCCTGGCAAAAAAAATTTTTGTATGGTGGAGAAAACTTGTAAGACTATGCATCTCCTAAAATACCATTCATATGTACATATTGTATCCTAGACAAACTCTTACAAATGTACTCAAAGAGATACATTTAAGAGTCTTCTTAGCAGAATCGTTGTACAAACAATAATAATAAATAAAGGAAACTGCAAATAGGTTCATCAAAGTGAGACTAAAGGATGACATATTAACACATTAAAGTTGCCTATGACAATGACAGAAAATATAACTTGAGCTCCACACATAGCTATGAATGAATCTCAGTAACAATAGGGATTCCCTGGCGGCTCAATACTCAGCAAGGAAGGGTTGGCAGAAGACCTGCTATTTGATAAATGTTTGTATATAATTACAAATACAAACACAAGTTGTAAAAGCTTAAAGAAATGCCTGGGAGTAACAGTCACCAGAGTTAGGATAGAAACTCATGCTGGGGGAGGGAGGGGGTCAGGCCGAGGAAGGGATTGCATGCAGTCTGGGGTTGCTGTAGGTCCCACGCGGAGTGCTGACTCTTGGTGTCCTCAGTATGCCTCAACCCCTTGTGATGACGTAACAATCAGCATATGCTCAGGGCTTCCCGGGTTCCGCTAGTGGTAAAAAACCCTCTTGCCAATGCAGGAGATACAAGAGAGGTGGGTTCAATCCCTGGGTCCTGAAGATCCCCTGGAGAAGGGAATGGCTGCCCACTCCAGTATTCCTGCCTGGAGAATCCCATGGACAGCGGAGCCTGGCGGGCTACAGTCCATGGGGTTGCAAGTCAGACACAACTGAGGGGACTTAGCATGCAGCATGCACAGAAAGAAGACTACCCTCACCAGCAAAAGGGAGACGGAGGAGGAAGGCAGGAAGAGGACAGAGATCGTTTCCGAACCTTCCTCTCTCAGGCAGGAGGATCAGATTCCTGGCTCAGAGTGACTGGAGAGGGCCCTGGGGGCAGGGCAGTGATGGGAGGTGGGATAGAGAGCTCTGGCAGATTTCAATAAGGAAAAGAAAACTCCCCCTGCAGCCCCCAGGTTTGTTTATTTATCTAGTACTGTGTGTGTGTGTGTGTGTGTTAAGTCACTTCAATCATGTCTGACTCTGTGCGACCCTATGGACTGTGTAGCCCACCAGCCGCCTCTGTCCATGAGATTCTCCAGGCAAGAATACCGGAGTGGGTTGCCATGCCCTCCTCTATGGGATCTTTCTGACCCGGGGATTTAACCTGCATCTCTTAGGTCTGCTTTGGCAGGTGGGTTCTTTACCACCAGCGCCACCTGGGAAACCCATCTAGTACTTAAATTCAGCTAATAATGAATAACCAATAATTAACATAATATTGATGTCATCACCATCATCATTATCATCACTTTGAACATGAAATAATTTTAATGAACTTTGCCGGTGGACTTTATTATCAAGATGGATGAGGAGAAAGAGGAAAAGGAGACATCTTGCCAGAAATACTGGAAAAGAAAACTGAACAGAGATAGAACGTATCTTGGAGAGACAGAGACAGACATACAAAATGTTGTTTCAAGATAAATGGGTATCCTTTTCTTGGGGCAATAGGAGAGATGTCTCAAATGAAACTTAAATCTATGTCCCATGCTAGATATTAAGGTGGATATCTTAATATTAAGGTGGAAAGACACACCCTTGCTTTTATGAAGCATATAGCTTAATGAGGCAACTGCCACGTAAAATGCTTAAATATATGTATGCACTTAAGGAGTATTGATGGCCTGTGGAACTGCCCAATGACGTAACAAATAACTTGACCCAATCATCAAGCACCTTAGGAATATACCTGACTCAGGGTGTGTTTCAACCATGAGCAAAGATGCCTAGATGTTTATAGATGGAGCTGGGGAGTAGTGTCACTTGACTAGAGTTTAAGTTGTGTGGGGTAGGCATTGGGTGTGGAATGGAGGGATTAGCAATGGAAGAGACTGCAGCGTGAACTGAAGTCTGGTAACAAAGAACCTTCTTACTTATTTTGGATTTTTGGCAGTGAGAAAGCTGAGACACAAACTGGTCACAGTTAGGGGTGGGGTGGGGGAAAATGATTCAAATGGTAATTTGTGGGATGAATTAGAGAGTGAACACGGGGGATGAGATTGGTCGGGAGGACATTGAACTGAGAAGCTCATGGAGTTATGCAGACCTGACTCATGAGAGTGAGGATAGAGCTGGCTTGTGTGTAAGGAGACACGAGACATTTCAGAGGTGCAGGGAACCGTAGGATTTGAAGAAAGCTCTATGCAGAGAGAAGGGTGGTTTTCAGATTTGTCTTGAACATCTGGGAGGACGGTTGGTAGGGCACAAATGACAAGAAAATGGATTTTACAAATAAGAAAACTGAGGCTTATAGTTGTTGCTCAGCCGTGTTCAACTCTTTGTGCGACCTTATGGACTGTAGGCCTCCAAGCCCCTCTGTCCATGGGATTTCCCAGGCAAGAGTACGGATGTGAGTTGGCATTTCCTTTCTCCAGGGGATCTTCCCGACCCAGGGATCAAACCCACATCTCCTGAAAGTTTCCTACAGGATAATCTACAAATAATATAAATTATTTACAACTTAACTTATTACTGAATAAGCTTTTAATCTCTTGGTTATGTTACCATCATTTGTCATTGTGAGAAGACATCCACATTTTATAAACTTTTTTTCAACTTAGAGGGATAACTATCTTAGATCTTTAATCTTTCATTTGGAAGTCTGTCATTTTTGAAAAGATAAAGAGCCTTCCACCTCGGTGAGGAGATGCTTTCTCTTTGGTGGCCTGGCTATGAAGGATACATGGCATTTATTATCAGATGGTGAAAGAAAAGGTCTGAAAAACAGCAGACAAAGATCAGTGATAAATCTAAATATCTTTTCACCACATTTTTGGACTGTTTTTCTTTAGTTTTTTTTTTTTTTTTTCATTTGCCCTGCAGTCAGCAAAGCAAAAATTATTTCTAACACCATTAAAACGTTCTTCACACTTCAAGTGCAAATGCTTATTTGTTCTTGATGTTTCTCTGAACAGAACAATTGTCTGAAAATAATGTCTGGCATGGCTTTTCAGAGGAAGGTTAAAAGAGAATAGACTCAAAGTACAGACACACAAAATTCCACTCATCGCATTCCTCACTTTGGAAAACAGTTTTAAGTGCTTGAATTGCTTATAAAAATTGTATGGCAGCGACAGATTCCTTTTAACGCATCTCGCTTCTTAAAGTTTGTTTAATCAGTGTAGCACTACTGAACGATGGTTTCTTTCCCTGAAAACACCAATGAGAGATGTCATCTTGCAGAACAAACTTCTTTAGCTTTTGAGTTTTTTATTCTTCAGTAGCTATCATGCTTTTTGGTAGAAGTCACAAATGATTTTTTTTTCTATTACACCTGAAAAGTGGCATCCGCATTAAGCTACACTTCTCCCCATTTTTCAGGAAGTTTAGTCTAGTTATAGTAAGGAATTACTAAATACCAAAGAGCTTTCTCCATTCTCTTTAATGCCTAAAGGTGCATTTAGAGGCATTCAGTATTTTTAATTTCATTACCAACAGCCAGGCTCTAGTGGACAAGGTTACAAAGATGGAGAAGATGAAGCTTATAAACACTTATTTCAATTCATTTAAAATGAAAGAGGATGGCATACACCGGCCTGAGTATGGTAATTAACTGCTAAAATAAAACATGATCAAATAGAAGAGTATATACTAAAATGTCTTACTTTTTAATGATTTTTGAACTTTTAAAATTTTAAACTAGCATTTATTAAATGTACTTTTGAAAAGATCTAGAGACATTTTGCCATCTTCTTCTTATTGAAAAGTCCACCTGTAGTTATAAAAGATATATGTCATTAGACATTCTGTTTCCTTCAGACCAAAATTCTTTATGTAGCTAGGAGATGTCATTAATACTAGTGGTTCTAGCTCTTAAAAATATATGAAATATCTCTAATCTGAAAAAATATTTTTAATACACTTATATAATTTTATTTTGCAACAAAAATAGACAGATTTAGTCTTGTCTCAAATGCATGATAATCTCAAACTCATCTCAATAAATTGGATCATAAACCTTAAAAATCAATGGCTATTCATGTTATTAGTAACTTTTGAATTCTGTGTTATTATAGTGGACTAAAACCTTCATTGGATAACTATATTTTATTTATTTGGTAATAAGGATGGTTAATACAGAAATTAAAAACACAATACTCATGAGCCTATATACCTCATAGGTCCAAGAGCATGCTTATTCTTCACAGTTATCCTTCATGCTACACCCTGCTTTTATTCAGTGATGATTTTAAATTGATCAGGAATCAGTTTAGTCCAAGTAACGAAAACTGTAACAACTGCAACAGCGAAAACACAACAGCGAACGCCCCTGACGGCTGTGGTTCAGAGAACTGAGGCTCATTTGTCCCATGTAAGCAGCTCCTCAGGCTCTGCTGGTATTGATGCAGTGTCTAAACACTCTCAGAGCCAACGGCCCTGTGTTTAGTTGACATTAACCTCATGGGCTGCCACCACCCCCAGCATGACATCACGAGTAATGTGTGTGTGGTTCTTACACTTACATTTATTGATGTCTACCTTTTGTTTGTTTTCTTGTGTGTGGTTCTTACATTTGTCTATTCTTTTCTACTTGTTTTCTTAGAAGCACCCCTAGAAAATTTTCTTCTACATTTTCTGGGTTGGAATCAGTCTCATGTATCCTTAGACAAAAAGGAGGCTAAGACAGTAAGCATCTGCTGGTAAGCCCCTAATTTTGTGAGAAGTACAACGTTAAGAAGAATTTAGGAATGGACTTGGTTACCAGTTTTACGTCTACCACTTCTATTATTTTGAAACTGTCTTCAGGGTTAGTTTAACAACCTTATGAAGAATCAAGTCTCATTCTCTCAAAATATATGCAGAAATTAAAATTATTCCCAAAGACCACAGATTTTCATTTTATCCTTTCAATTCTTTATTCTTTTAATCCGTGTCTATTGCTGCTAAATGGGAATAGAAAATAGATGAATTATTAAATTGTGTGATGTGATAGCAGAAAGAATGTTGTAGTTTTGGCACTCACAGCTGAGATGCTCTTATACAAGAGTAAAATAGCCAATACAGATGATTGTTTCTGCCCTTTGCTAAAATTAGATCACATATATTTCTCTAACTTGTGGAAGCCCTAGTGAAGAGAATTAAATTTTGTAAGGATTAACTACTTTTAATAGTGTTTAAAATACTTACCCGCATATTGCTCTTTGGAAGGAAGGCTATGACAAACCTTGACGGTGTATTAAAAAGCAGAGACATCACTGACAACAGTCCACATAGGCAAAGCTGTGGTTTTTTCAGTAGTCATCTATGGATATGAGAGCTGGACCATAAAGAAGGCTGAGCACTGACAAACTGATGCTTTCAAAGTGTGGTGCTGGAGAAGACTCCTGAGAGTCCCTTAGACAGCAAGGACATCAAGCCAGTCAATCCTAAAGGAAATCAACCCTGAATATTCATTGGAAGGACTGATGCTGAAGCTGAAACTCCAGTACTTTGGCCACCCGATGTGAAAAGCTGATTCACTGGAAAAGGCCCAGATGCTGGGAAAGACTGAGGACAGGAGGAGAAGGGGACAATGGAGGCTGAGATGGTTGGATGGCATCACCCTCTCAATGGTCTTTAGTTTGAGCAAGGCCTGGGAGATGGTGAAGGACAAGGGAAGTCTGGTGTGCTGCAGGCCATGGGGTTGCAAAGAGTCAGACATGACTAAGCGACTGAACAACAACAAAGGTAAAAGAAATAATGGATTTTTTGTGAGATTAAAGTAAATAGCATAGAAGAGTCTGGTGTGATCCCCCAAAACCTAACATACAAGAAAATGTGTGCTATTGTATGTTCTATATAGTGATTAAAATTGAGGTGTAGGAGTGATTATGTAGGTGGGACAACCACGTAAAAGGCAGCTTCTGTGTGCTGACAAGCAAGAGTGTCATAACCATCGGCAGAGCTCTCATCCTTCTATTATACTTTAAAAGAAGCTCCAATTTTCAACAAAAATAAAATAAATAGAACTATAACAAGAAAATGCGTTAAACCCTTTCACCATCCACACTGGCTGTTTAATATATGGCATAAATCCTCCTGTGAGTTACCCTGTGAATACGAGGCGAAGAGTAAGGCACTGAGGGGTGTGAGAGAAATTTCTGCACCTCACATTTAAAAACAAATTTCACAAAAAACCCGAAATGGAATCTTTCCAAGGTGACAAATTGTGAGATGCTTTTTTTAGCAAGTAAGAGCCATTTTCTTTTACTCCTGAGACTTTCCTGAAGTGCTTACACATCATTTTGTGGTTTGGGACAAATAATGTGCCAAATGTTTGAGAAATTTCACTGTCACACATCCTTTAGAGCTATTAATTCCTCTCTTCAAAGCTGGAGGTCTTGGGAACAGTGATATCTTCACAAATTCCTCTCTTGGCTCCTCTGGGTTCCTCTGAGCTCTGACCACCTCTATTTCCTTCAGTATTTCTACTGGGCTTTAAGACATCATTAAATGCATGTTCGTGTGTATGATATGTACGCATGTCGCAATCATTCACAGAATGTACATCTTTATCATGTATACAGAATTCAAAATCCATCTTCAACACAAACTGGTTTGATTTCTTTACACAATAGTTAGGCTTTCTACTGGTTTTTGTGCTTTTACAATTTATAGCCTCACAACTTTCATGCAAAATAAAGATACATAGGAATGTTTTTTAATCCTATAAGGGGAAAAAATAGTATTTTATTATATTTATGGTCTTTCTTCTAATGTGGGCATTTTCTTACTTACAGGATATTTTAGAATTACTGTTTAACACTGTTATGATTTAGAATAGTCTGTTTATAGGACAGTTATATATGTCCATGTAAATATTTAGGTCTCTGCATTAGAATTATGGAGAAATGTTTGTCTTTGAACCTATTTTGAGGCATTTGCATTATCATAGTTTATTTTCTTAAAAAAAAACAACAGCAGCTAACAATAGGGCTTTTGTTTGCTTTTGATATTAACAAATAAAATTAAAAGTTTTTGAAAACTAGCAAGTCATAAATATCTCTCATTTCCTAAATCTAAACATTTAAAAGCTTATTTACATTATTTTTCAAAATGTGTAAGTTCTCAAACTAATAGTACATATACTATTTTATGCTTACAGCTACATGCCACAAAGTATGTACACTCTGGATGTGTTAAACATCCTACTATATCTTAAAATCTCTCATATGATCTGATCAAAAAGGCTGAAAGTAATGATAATGAATAATGACCATAACAAGTTTCTGATCCCTGGGCCCTGAATAAATGTATGCTGTGTTATTTCAGGTATTTCTGACTATGATTCTATATGAATCAAAATTTAAATTCATTTTATTTATATTTAATTTAACATTTCTATCCTGTTTTATGCTTCAAATGTTTTATGCTTTGAAGTTAATTTTAACATCTTATTTTTTAATTATCAAGAAAAATTCTAATCCTAGTAATTGAAGATAATTTTAATATCTTATTTTTTAATTATCAAGAAAAATTCTAATCCTAGAAATGGCACTTCTCTTTATTAAACTTTCCCAAATCAAAGCATCAAAACCTCCTATTCATATTTAAATTAATGCCACAATACCATGGAGATACAAAGTGAAGGCGTGGATATCATGATGCAAATTACTAAGATCAAATCATAATTTCCATCTGTTCTTTGAAAGAGGGAGGGCTTCCCAGGAGGTGTTAGTGGTAAAGAACCTGCCTGCCAATGCAGGAGAAGAGATGCAGGTTTGATCCCTGGGTGGGAAATACCCCCTGGAGGAGGGCATGGCAACCCACTCAAGTTCTTGCCTGGAGAATCCCCTGGACAGAAGAGCCAGGCGGGCTATAGTCCATAGGGCTGCAAAGAGTTGGACACAACCGAAGCAACTTAGCACTTGAAAGAAGGAAGAACCGTTAGTAGGTGATAGGGGAAGGGCACCTATGCGTTATGTACCAAGTTGGAAATTCAGTAACTGTGGGGAGCCATTCATCACACCAGCTTCCCTCTGCCAGCAGTGGGAGGTTGACATGTGATCTTGTTTCCAGCTTGTCCCATTGAGACCTTCCTATGAGGTTCCAAAAGGCAAAGAATCCAAACAGTGATAGTGGGAAAAGCTTATGAATGGCAAGTGACACTGTCAGCTTGTTAGATTACTGTGGGTATCTATTTGACGGTGTAGAGGCTCCTGTTAATCAGCCCTGGGGGTACACATAAATAATTCCTGTATGTTTTCAAGCACAAGCTCCTTCAGAGAGCACTGTGTGACACGTTGTCAGGAGGACTCTAGGGGACTTTGGTCAAAATAATTCTTGTTAAAGGCAATTCACAAAGCTTCAGGGATGTCCCACCATTCTGTGCTCTTGAGAAAGTTTTGCTGGGGAGTTTTTAAAATGACACGGTTGCTGTGAGCAACCTTAATCGTGAACTTCCTCTAATCAGGCAGTTCTGAGGCAAAATGATGTTTGGTTGTTTACAAGTGTACACAAAACAGTAAAAACAAAATAATAGCAATGCAATGAACAAACAAAAAGCAGCCCAGGGAACCATGAGTGTCTCTTCAGTTTATGTTTCAGAGAAGCCGGTGCAAAAACGGAATACACAACATAAACAAGTATTAGTGTGTAGGATGCCATAAATAAATAAGATGGTTTAACAGAAAAAGAGGAAAACAGAATACTCCCTGCTGCAGAAGACGGGAAATTTTGGTTGCTATCAAGATAGTACCTACTTTGAGCTATTTTTATCTTTACATATTGAAAAAAAAAAAAAAACCCAAAACAAAAAACTTGTTTAAAAGGATTCACATTTGAAGTAGTGATTTCTAAAGTTCACTACCAAAATGATATAATTTTACTTATTAAATTTTTAGAAGAGCTCTGAGGTGCCCGGAGTGAACTCACAGTAGGTATATCATAAATATATGTAGGACTCAGAGAGGAAAAAAGAAGGGTAGTTTTTTCTAGCTCGATCTCTGAAAATGAGATCCATGGTGGGTTGTCATGGTCTCAACAATTTCTGAAGTGAGAAAGTGAGAGTATGTTCCTTTGGGCTGTGCTTAGCAAAACCTGAATAAAATTCAAAGTTTGTAGATGAAATTGCTAGCCATTATCATTAACACATACTTACTGGCTGCTGCTTCTTCCATGTGAGATTTTGTAAGACGTTAACGATATAAAATGAGTGCAACACAGCCCCTAAAAGAATGCACAATTTAGTAAAGACCTAAAAAAAAGTTATAGTTAATGCTGATTTGAGGGCTCTGCCATTGACACTAATTACGCCAACCTGTGGTTTTAGGCTACACCATTCTCTAGGCATTTTCTAAAATCTCCATTTCAACCTCTTTAATGCCACGGAGCCAGGAAACACCCGAGTTAGGGTTAGAGACAAGACATATCCACATTGTCCTTTTTAAAAAATATAGCCCAGAATCCCTGCTACAAAAGATTAAAACTCAGACCAGAATTGAAATGGAGGAGATAATGGAAGCTACTGTTTTTCTGGGATCCAAAAGGGAGCCAACTGAAGGGAGAAGCTATAGGGTTTGTGAGGTACAAAGAAGGTCACTGCTTGTGCTTAGGTTTTCCATTGTTGGCTAGACCCCGGGCAAGTTCGGATATATTAAATGGGAAGACGCGATGCTTCTGGCAGGCCTAGCCTGCGCTCCCCTCAGCACGCATGCGCGCGCACGTACTCACGCGTTCAACGTGCCTCCAAGCCCTGGAAAGGGGAAGGGTGCGGAAAGAGGAGAGGTGCGTGGTCAGGGAGCAACCCCATGTGCAGGTGAAACATCTCTGAAAAACTCCGTCAGAAGCAGCAAATGACCTTCTCCCGTGGAGATGGAAAGAGGGGTGTGGTCCAGACGCCGTTGGCGGCGTCCTTAGTCACAGCGCACATACGCTGCGAGCTGAAGCACAATTCTATGGGCTCTTCACCGATGAATCCTCAGGCCCGAGAATGCTGCTTAGGCCGCAGTAAGTAGATGCTTAAACATGTTTGTGGAATTAATGAATGTATGCATGGAGTTGTTACTTTGTGGGCCTGCTGAAACATGGCCTTGATAAAGAATATCCTCCCCTCCTAAGAACTGACTTTAATTTCTTGCAGACTTCGACTATAGTTGCGTCTCAGTATTGAATATGCTTTATTCTTTATTAAAAATGATCTTTGTTTTAAATCTGCTAGCCCGAATATTTTTTAATGTATTTATTAAATTCTGAAAATATCCATGTGCTATTTCTTTCTATCAAAATTCTGCACCAGGGAAGCCCATTTCTTTCTACCAAAATTCCGAGTAGAGAAAAGTCTGTAAATAGAATGTATACATGTATTTCCTTTTTAAGAACTGATTTCTGCTGTGACCTGTTCTTTTGTTTGTTTGTTTTTTCCTTTGCTTGCGTGCCTGTGTGCTCAGTTGGTCGGTCTTGCCTGACTCTTTGCGACTTTATGGATTGTAGTCCTCCAGGATCTTCAGTCCATGGGATTTTCCAGGCAAGAGTACTGGAGTGGGTTGCCATTTCCTTCTCCATTTCTTTTGCTTACTTTGGGTTTAACTTAATTCTGTCTTGATTTCTGAAACGGGAAGCTGAGGTCATTTATCTGATCTATTTCTTCATTCCTAATATTGTTCTTTAGTCTTGATAGAACTAATATTTCTATTGAGATGAGTTTAAAATACGGTGATTATCCTGGTTTATCTCGGAGGCTTATGTTAATCACATGAGCTCTTAAAAGTGGAAGAAGGAGGCAGATGAACAGATCACAGGCATGAAACATGAGATAATGAATCACCTCTGGATTTGAAGATAGAGGAAGGGACCTTGAACCAAGAAATGAGGGCGGTTTCTAGCATCTGGAAAAGACAAAGAAACAGATTTTCCTCGAAAACCTCCAGAAGGAAAGCAGTCCTTCCAACACCTTGATATTAACCCTGTGTTGGACCTCAGGCCTACAGTACTGAAGATAGCAAATGTGTTTAGCAAGCCACTGAGTTTGCAATAATTTGTTACAAAAGCAATAGAAAGCTAATGAGAATTATCACTCATCAGTTCACTAATCTTTTCTTCCACCATGTTTAATCTGGTATCAATCTCATCAGTGTGTTTTTCCTCCCTGACATTGTAATTCTTAGCTCGGAAATTCAATTTGGATCTTTTTATATCTCCTGACTCTTAAATGTTTGTTCTTTCCTCTATCTGCTTGAACATATGAGATACAGTAGTAGAAATTGTTTTCATATTCTTGTCTACTAATTCTATTATCTCTGTTGTTTCTGGATCTGTTTCAATGGATGGAGTTTTATCCTCATTATGGGTAATATTTTCCTATGTTTTTATTTGCCTTGTAATTTTTGACTGGCTGATGGACACAGTGGATGTACCGTGGTCCTGTATGTATTGTTATACCTCCAGGACTTTAGAGCTTGCTACCAGGCAAGGGTTTAGTCACTTGGAGATCTTTCTTCGAGGCTTTGCTAGAGGGAACATGCCTTCCTGAGCCTAGACCGTTTTTTAGCACTTGCACTGATGCCCTCTGACTTATGTTTGTTACTGTGCCTTTTGGGTGCAGGCATGGTTTCTTGCCCTTTTGGAACTCCAGAAGCAGTTCCCTTTAATCCTTCAGGTATTTCCCCCCCAGGTCTCTGGTAGATTTCTCACAGGCATGCGCTGATCCGTAGCAGTCAGCAGAATTTGTGAGAGCGCCCCCTGCAGGTCTGTGGAGTTCCTTCCCAGCATCTCTCCCGTCTCTGAGATGCTGAGACCTACATCTGTCCTGACGTTGTCGGACCTCCAGTTTTGACCCCTCAGCTCCTGGCTCTGACTGCATCTCTCCTCCCTGTTCTGTGACCCGGAAACTTTCTCCAAGCGGTAAGTGGGAGTAGTCTTCCAGCTCATCTTGTTCACTCCCAACTTCCCATTTCTTAAAAGTCACTGCCTTGCGCAGCACCCAGTGTTTTGAGGGATTTTTTTTTTCATATATTTTGTTGTAATATTTAGTTGTTTCAAGTGAGAGGATAAATCTGTACTGTTATCCCATTTTGATTATGAGCAGAAGTCTCACTTGAAATTCTGGTCTGCGTTTTCTTAGTCTTTTCCTACATATTTATGTGCTCTGTGAGCGCTTAGTTGTTCAGTCGTGCCTGACTCTGTGTGACCCCAGGGACTGTAGCTCCCAGGCTCCTCTGTCCATGGGATTCTCCAGGCAAGAACACTGGAGCAGGGTGCCATGCCCTCCTCCAGGGGATCTTCCCGACCCAGAGGTCAAACTTGTGTCTTTTGCATCTCCTGCATCGGCAGGCAGATTCTTTACCACTGTGCCACTTATGACGCCCCCCCCTACATTTTTATAGTTATATATATATATATTTTTTTTCAGATTGTTCTTTACATATATATAGTGAGGAAATTTTCTTCTCTTTCAAAAACATGTCATATTATTCTATGTTTTGATGATGAATATCTCTGTATATAGTCCTTTTTGTACATCTCTGATTTTTCTCAAGATGAATTATGACTATAAAGTTAATATTTTAATGTAACTGGTACATGTGGTCAAATTAGCTACACTGACAAATATATGTTTTTTTCTTTTTCAGGCCAACTGTTAAAATTAGGGTTTAAAAAATATTCTCTGAGAAAAAAATTAACTTCAGTTTAAATCTGAATCTTTATAAAACAATCCTGAGACAGAAATGAACAACGATACGTTTATGTAGTTCATTGTGAATTGTCTATTTTTTCCTTGCTTGTTTTTTCCTTAGCTGAATCATCCTTTTCTGGATGGTTTGTCAAATCTCTCTTTATTTTAAACATAATATATGTGATATTTTTAAAAATGATATACCCTATTTGATATTATCTTTTACATTTTAAGCAAATATTTATTTTTTATGTTGTTAACTCTAATCAACTTTGTCTACATGAAAGCCTTTGCTCAGAATGCCACTTTGATATTTTCCATCAGATAAGTAGATATGCATTATTTTTATTTTATATTTTTATATACCTTTAATTGTATTTTTATGCTTGCTGCTATCATTCACTGAAATTAGTTTCTTGACGTATAGTGTAGGATGAAGATCTAATTTTATTTTTTTCTATGTGGTTAATCAACTCTCCCCATAGATTTAACGCATTGAGTTACGTTCGTGTGTGTCTAATTGGAGCAACTAGGCAAGCCTATTTATAATTTATCCAAATTGCATGATACCAATATAAAAAATAAATTCTAAATAGGCAAAATAGTATTTAGTGCGTGCATGTAGAGGGGAGCAGGCAGACTCCCCCACAGTTCGTGCAAGCTGCATTGCTCTATTTGTGCATTACACTAACACATCATATGAAATATAAGCCGTGCAGTCAGGAACTTTGTATGGCTGTTTATGACTGGAAATAGAGTGCCATTGTTTTCTTTATAATCTCTTAGGATGAGTGCCTTTGCTATTCCTTGGACCCGTGTCATCTCTGTAACTATAAACAGGTGCCCGTGGGCATCGAGAGGTGAGTTTAGTTAGCAGGGTGAGGCTTGGATGCAGTTGGATAAAGGCAGTCCTACAGATCACTGGGGCGTGGAGACAGGCCAGCAAGACATTTCAGACAGTCACTGTCATTACTTATTATCATCTTAGCACTCTCCAGACTGCCTCAGTGGTGCACACAAACAAAATACCACATGTGTACAGGGGGGTGTACCCAGGAAGGGAGCGGTGATTCCAGGGGAGGAAGATGGGGGATTAAACCTAGTTAGTGAAGTAGCAATGGAGAGGGAGAGAGATGGGGATGCTGCTGCTGCTGCTGCTGCTAAGTCGCTTCAGTCGTGTCCGACTCTGTGCGACCCCATAGACGGCAGCCCACCAGGCTCCACCATCCCTGGGATTCTCCAGGCAAGTACACTGGAGTGGGTTGCCATTTCCTTCTCTGAGATGGGGATGTTGAAGGCTTTACAGAAGGCTGGAAGGCTTCTCCTTCTCCAGTCCTTTCTCATGAAAGTGAGAAGTGAAAGTGAAGTCGCTCAGTTGTGTCTGACTTTTACCGACCCCATGGACCGCAGCCTCCCAGGCTCCTCCGTCCATGGGATTCTCCAGGCAAGGGTACTGGAGTGGGTTGCCATTGCCTTCTCCCAGATGGGGATGTTGGAGGCTTTACAGAAGGCCGGAAGGCTTCCGTGGTGGCTCAGTGGTAAAGAACCTGCCTGCAATTCAGGAGACGCAGGTTCCATCCCTGGGTCTGGAAGATCCCTTGGAGAAAGAAATGGCAACCCACTCCTGTATTTTTGCTTGGGTAATCCCATGGACAGAGGAGCGTGGTGGGCTACAGTCCATGGGGTCGCAAGAGAGTTGGACATGACTTAGTGACTAAACAACAACAAGCGCAAAGCAACTTCTGATCGCTAGCTGAGGTCATCAGGCACCCAGAAAAGCAGCCCATTGTCTTCGAAAGGAGGTAGGACAAAATATAAAAGATTAAAAGTGAGACAAAAGAGCTAAGGACGGAGATCCGTCCCGGGAAGGGAATCTTAGGCGGCATTGCTTGGAGTAGGGTCCGGGCCCCAGTGCCCTGAGGACAATCGGAGGGAGCTTCTGTGAGTTGCCAGCTTGAACTGTGGGAGACCAAGGGGGAGAGAGTAAATTAACCGGCCCGAACACACTGCCGGCCGTTTGCAGAACAAAGAGACCGAGAAAATCCAGAGAAGAGCTCGCAGGCTGCGGACCGGCCCAGCCCCGCCGGAGGCAGGAGGCAGGGGGGAGGGGAAGGTCGCGGCGAGACACAGGGCGCAGGCACCCAACCGGCGCGGGTGGGGACTGGGGCTGGGGACGCGGAGGGCGGAAGGTGCGCGCACCCGACTGGCGCCAGAGGAAACTGAAACTGGGTCCATAGAAGGGAGGGGGCGCACCACACCTAGGGAGAGTGCGCCCACCAAGCCCCTGGCTGCCTGGACCGCTCTGACGGGGAAGGCACAGAGAGCAGGCGCAGCTTTTCCTTCCGCGCTTTTGTGGAACACCCGAGGGCTGGAACCTCGCGCAGCGCAGGGCGCGCTCCACATAGAGCAGCCGGGAGCCTCAGCAGCGCAGACGGAGAAAGCAGCGTCAGCCCCTCCCGGCAGCACCAGCCCGTCCCCGCGGGCAAGTCCGTCCCCACAGCGCCAGCCCCTCCCTGCCCCGCAGAGCGACGGAACTAGCTACCTGAATAAGAGTCCACCTCCGCCCGCCTGTGTCAGGGCGGAAATGAGGCTCTGAAGAGACCGGCAAACAGAAGCCAAATAAACAAAGGGAACCACCTCAGAAGGGACCGGTGCAACAGATTAAAATCCCTCTAGAAAACACCGACTACACCGGAAGGGCCCTGTAGATATTGAGAAGTGTAAGCTGGAAGGAGGAGCTATCTGAAACTGAGCTGAACCCACACTGACCGCAACAGCTCCAGAGAAACTCCTAGATATAATTTTACTTTTTTCTCTTTTTTTTCTTTTTTTCTTTTTTATTATTTTTTCTTTTTTTATTTTTTTTTTTTTATTTTTTCTCTTTTATTTTCCTTTAAAATCCCCTATTACTTCCCCATTACTCCTTAACTTTCATTTCCATAGATTTTTACGATTTTTTTAATTAGGGAAAAAAAATTTTTTTTTCTTTCTTTTTTTCTTTTTTTTTCTCTTTTCTTTTTCTTTTTTTTCTTCTTTTTTTTTCTTTCCTTTTTCTCTTCTATTTTCTATTTTTCTTTTTCTTTTATTTCTTTTAAAGTCCTCTAGTACTCCTCTACTACTCCTTAATTTTCATTTTCAATACACTATAACCTTAAAAAAAAAAAAAAAGAGAAGCCCTATTTTTAAACCGAAGATTATTCTCTCCCAATCTTGACTCTCTGTTTTCTACCTCAGAATACCTCTATTTCCTCCTTTCCCCTTCTCTTCCCAATCCAATTCTATGAATCTTTGTAGGTGACTGGGCTACGGAGAACACTCTGGGAACAGACAGCTGCGTAGATCTGTCTCTCTCCTCTTGAGTCCCCCTTTTTCTCCTCCTGCTCATCTCTATCTCCCTCCTCCCTCTCCTCTTCTTCATGTAACTCTGTGAACCTCTCTGGGTGTCACTAACGGGGGAGAATCTTTTCGCCATTAACCTAGAAGTTTTCTTATCAGTGCTGTATAGTTGGAGAAGTCCTGAGACTACAGGAAGAATAAAACTGAAATCCAGAGGCAGGAGACTTAAGCCCAAAACCTGAGAACACCAGAAAACTCCTGACTACATGGAACTTTAAGTAATAAGTGACTGTCCAAAAGCCTCCATACCTACACTGAAACCAACCACCACCCAAGAGCCAATAAGTTTTAGAGCAAGACATACCACACAAATTCTCCAGCAACGTAGGAACATAGCCGTGAACGTCAACATACAGGCTGCCCAAGGACACACCTAACACATAGACCCATCTCAAAACTCATTACTGGGCACTCCATTGCTCTCCAAAGAGAAGAAATCAAATTGCACGCACCAGTACACTGACGCAAGCTTCCCTAACCAGGAAACCTTGACAAGCCAATTGTCTAACCCCACCCACTGGGTAAATCCTCCACAATAAAAAGGAACCACAGACCTCCAGAATACAGAAAGCCCACTCCAGACACAGCAATCTAAACAAGATGAAAAGGCAAAGAAATACCCAACAGGTAAAGGAACATGAAAAATGCCCACCAAGTCAAACAAAAGAGGAGGAGATAGGGAATCTACCTGAAAAAGAATTTAGAATAATGATAATAAAAATGATCCAAAATCTTGAAAACAAAATGGAGTTACAGATAAATAGCCTGGAGACAAAGATTGAAAAGATACAAGAAATGTTTAATAAAGACCTAGAAGAAATAAAAAAGAGTCAATTAAAAATGAATAATGCAATGAATGAGATCAAAAACACTTTGGAGGGAACCAAGAGTAGAATAACGGAGGCAGAAGATAGGATAAGTGAGATAGAAGATAAAATGGTGGAAATAAATGAAGCAGAGAGGAAAAAAGAAAAAAGGATCAAAAGAAATGAGGACAACCTCAGGGACCTCTGGGACAATGTGAAACGCCCCAACATTCGAATCATAGGAGTTCCAGAAGAAGAAGACAAAAAGAAAGGCCATGAGAAAATACTCGAGGAGATAATAGCTGAAAACTTCCCTAAAATGGGGAAGGAAATAGCCACCCAAGTCCAAGAAACCCAGAGAGTCCCAAACAGGATAAACCCAAGGCGAAACACCCCAAGACACATATTAATCAAATTAACAAAGATCAAACACAAAGAACAAATATTAAAAGCAACAAGGGAGAAACAACAAATAACACACAAAGGGATTCCCATAAGGATAACAGCTGATCTATCAATAGAAACCCTCCAGGCCAGAAGGGAATGGCAGGACGTACTGAAAGTAATGAAAGAGAATAACCTACAACCTAGATTACTGTATCCAGCAAGGATCTCATTCAGATATGAAGGAGAATTCAAAAGCTTTACAGATAAGCAAAAGCTGAGAGAATTCAGCACCACCAAACCAGCTCTTCAACAGATGCTAAAGGGTCTTCTCTAGACAGGAAATGCAGAAAGGTTGTATAAATGTGAACCCAAAACAACAAAGTAAATGGCAATGGGACCACACCTATCAATAATTACCTTAAATGTAAATGGGTTGAATGCCCCAACCAAAAGACAAAGATTGGCTGAATGGATACAAAAACAAGACCCCTATATATGCTGTCTACAAGAGACCCACCTCAAAACAAGGGACACATACAGACTAAAAGTGAAGGGCTGGAAAAAAATATTTCATGCAAACGGAGACCAAAAGAAAGCAGGAGTCGCAATACTCATATCAGATAAAATAGACTTTCAAATAAAGGATGTGAAAAGAGACAAAGAAGGACACTACATAATGATCAAAGGATCAATCCAAGAAGAAGATATAACAATTATAAATATATATGCACCCAACATAGGAGCACCGCAATATGTACGGCAAACACTAACGAGTATGAAAGAGGAAATTAATAGTAACACAATAATAGTGGGAGACTTTAATACCCCACTCACAACTATGGATAGATCAACTAAACAGAAAATTAACAAGGAAACACAAACCTTAAATGACACAATGGACCAGCTAGACCTAATTGATATCTATAGGACATTTCACCCCAAAACAATCAATTTCACCTTTTTCTCAAGTGCACACGGAACCTTCTCCAGAATAGATCACATCCTGGGCCATAAATCTGGTCTTGCAAAATTCAAAAAAATTGAAATCATTCCAGTCATCTTTTCTGACCACAGTGCAGTAAGATTAGATCTCAATTACAGGAAAAAAATTGTTAAAACTTTAAACATATGGAGGCTAAATAACACGCTTCTGAATAACCAACAAATCATAGAAGAAATCAAAAAAGAAATCAAAATATGCATAGAAATGAATGAAAATGAAAACACAACAACCCAAAACCTATGGGACACTGTAAAAGCAGTGCTAAGGGGAAGGTTCATAGCATTACAGGCTTACATCAAGAAACAAGAAAAAAACCAAATAAATAACCTAACTCTACACCTAAAGCAATTAGAGAAGGAAGAAATGAAGAACCCCAGAGTTAGCAGAAGGAAAGAAATCTTAAAAATTAGGGCAGAAATAAATGCAAAAGAAACTAAAGAGACCATAGCAAAAATCAACAAAGCTAAAAGCTGGTTTTTTGAAAAAATAAACAAAATTGACAAACCATTAGCAAGACTCATTAAGAAACAAAGAGAGAAGAACCAAATTAACAAAATTAGAAATGAAAATGGAGAGATCACAACAGACAACACTGAAATACAAAGGATCATAAGAGACTACTACCAGCAGCTCTATGCCAATAAAATGGACAACTTGGATGGAATGGACAAATTCTTAGAAAAGTATAACTTTCCAAAACTGAACCAGGAAGAAATAGAAGATCTTAACAGACCCATCACAGGCAAGGAAATCGAAACTGTATCAAAAATCTTCCAGCAAACAAAAGCCCAGGACCAGATGGCTTCACAGCTGAATTCTACCAAAAATTTAGAGAAGAGCTAACACCTATCTTACTCAAACTCTTCCAGAAAATTGCAGAAGAAGGTAAACTTCCAAACTCATTCTATGAGGCCACCATCACCCTAATTCCAAAACCAGACAAAGATGCCACAAAAAAAGAAAACTACAGGCCAATATCACTGATGAACATAGATGCAAAAATCCTTAACAAAATTCTAGCAAACAGAATCCAACAACATATTAAAAAAATCATACACCATGACCAAGTGGGCTTTATCCCAGGAATGCAAGGATTCTTTAATATCCGCAAATCAATCAATGTAATACACCACATTAACAAATTGAAAGATAAAAACCATATGATTATCTCAATAGATGCAGAGAAAGCCTTTGACAAAATTCAACACTCATTTATGATTAAAACTCTCCAAAAAGCAGGAATAGAAGGAACATACCTCAACATAATAAAAGCTATATATGACAAACCCACAGGAAGCATCACCCTCAATGGTGAAAAATTGAAAGCATTTCCCCTGAAATCAGGAACAAGACAAGGGTGCCCACTCTCACCACTACTATTCAACATAGTGTTGGAAGTTTTGGCCACAGCAATCAGAAGCAGAAAAAGAAGTAACAGGAATCCAGATAGGAAAAGAAGTGAAACTCTCACTGTTTGCAGATGACATGATCCTCTACATAGAAAACCCTAAAGACTCTACCAGAAAATTACTAGAGCTAATCAATGAATATAGTAAAGTTGCAGGATATAAAATTAACACACAGAAATCCCTTGCATTCCTATATACTAACAATGAAAAAACAGAAAGAGAAATTAAGAAACAATACCATTCACCATTGCAACAAAAAGAATAAAATACTTAGGAGTATATCTACCTAAAGAAACAAAAGACCTATACATAGAAAACTATAAAACACTGATGAAAGAAATCAAAGAGGACACAAACAGATGGAGAAACATACCGTGTTCATGGATTGGAAGAATCAATATTGTCAAAATGGCTATTCTACCTAAAGCAATCTATAGATTCAATGCAATCCCTATCAAGCTACCAACGGTATTTTTCACAGAACTAGACCAAATAATTTCACAATTTGTATGGAAATACAAAAAACCTCGAATAGCCAAAGTAATCTTGAGAAAGAAGAATGGAACTGGAGGAATCAACCTGCCTGACTTCAGACTCTACTACAAAGCCACAGTCATCAAGACAGTATGGTACTGGCACAAAGACAGAAATATAGATCAATGGAACAGAATAGAAAGCCCATAGATAAATCCACGAACCTATGGACACCTTATCTTTGACAAAGGAGGCAAGGATATACAATGGAAAAAAGACAACCTCTTTAACAAGTGGTGCTGGGAAAACTGGTCAACCACTTGTAAAAGAATGAAACTAGAACACTTTCTAACACCATACACAAAAATAAACTCAAAATGGATTAAAGATCTAAATGTAAGACCAGAAACTATAAAACTCCTAGAGGAGAACATAGGCAAAACACTCTCCGACATAAATCACAGCAAGATCCTCTATGACCCACCTCCCAGAATATTGGAAATAAAAGCAAAACTAAACAAATGGGACCTAATGAAAATTAAAAGCTTTTGCACAACAAAGGAAACTACAAGCAAGGTGAAAAGACAGCCCTCAGATTGGGAGAAAATAATAGCAAACGAAGCAACAGACAAAGGATTAATCTCAAAAATATACAAGCAACTCCTGCAGCTCAATTCCAGAAAAATAAATGACCCCATCAAAAAATGGGCCAAAGAACTAAACAGACATTTCTCCAAAGAAGACATACAGATGGCTAACAAACACATGAAAAGATGCTCAACATCACTTCATTATTAGAGGAAATGCAAATCAAAACCACAATGAGGGGGTCAATTACACGGGCCAGTCAGGCATGGACTGCTATCCAAAAGTCTACAAAGCAATAAATTGCTGGAGAGGGGTGTGGGGGAAAAGGGAACCCCTACACTGTTGGTGGGAATGCAAAACTTAGTAAGCCGCTATGGAAAAACAGTGTGGAGATTTCTTAAAAAACTGGAAATAGAACTGCCATATGACCCAGCAATCCCACTTCTGGGCATACACACTGAGGAAACCAGATCTGAAAGAGACACGTGCACCCCAATGTTCATCGCAGCACTGTTTATAATAGCCAGGACATGGAAGCAACCTAGATGCCCATCAGCAGATGAATGGATAGGAAGCTGTGGTACATATACACCATGGAATATTACTCAGCCATTAAAAAGATTCATTTGAACCAGTCCTAATGGATGGATGAAATGGAGCCCCTTATACAGGAAGTGAAAGTAGCCAGAAAGAATTAAAGAACATTTGCAGCATACTAACACATATATATGGAATTTAGAAAGGTGATAACGATAACCCTATATGCAAAACAGGAAAAGAGACACAGAAATACAGAACAGACTTTTGAACTTTGTGGGAGAATGTGAGGGTGGGATATTTCAAAAGAACAGCATGTATACTATCTATGGTGAAACAGACCACCAGCCCAGGTGGGATGCATGAGACAAGTGCTCCGGCCTGGTGCACTGGGAAGACCCAGAGGAATCGGGTGGAGAGGGAGGTGGGAGGGGGGATCGGGATGGGGAATACATGTAAATCTATGGCTGATTGATATCAATGTATGACAAAAAAAAAAAAAATTAAAAAAAAAAAAAAGAACAACAAAAGAGAGCTGGGAACCCTGTCACATAGGGTGGAACCCGGTCATATGCTCTGGAAATCTCTGCAGAGACTACAGAACAGGTCATTAACAGCTACTTCTCCCCACTGGGCTCACTAAGTAGGTAACGTTGCCATTGACTGAGACAGGAGGCGTAGGAGATGGGGAGATTTGGGAATAAGGTGAGGGTGGTGTGAGTTTAGATTCTTGAATTCACAGCTGAAAAATGTTTATTTTCTTCTTGTAAGACATGTGCCCACTTGATACCCGTCATCTCTGTATTCATATAAAATGTGAATGCAGTTAGCAGTTGAGTTTTCCTTATGATTTGAGATCTTTCAAAAGGTCTTTTCCACAAGAATCAACTGTTTTCATCATTAAGTGTTAAAGAGGAAAAATGTGATAATCCACATCAGTGCTTCTTCCCTTTTGGTTTAGAAGAAAATGAATGAAATAAGGCCTCTTTCCTGCAGAATAGGAAGGCACTTACTCTTGGAGACACTGTAAATGCTTACAGTCATGGACCTTGAGGCCTGAATGGGCTGCAGAGATCATCTAGTTCAAATATTTATTTTAGAGATGATGACATCTGTGAGAAAATCCAGGAACTAGGACATCAAAGAGCTGGATTTTATTCATCTGTTCTCAATTCATTTTAAATAACATGATGCATATATGTTGTAATTGTTCTTTTTATTTGGCCCAAGTATCCCCACTTCCTGCAATCAGGCTCTTCTCAGACATCAGACCCCACTTCTTGCTCTGGGCTTTGGTTGGGAGTTTCTATTCCCTGTAATATCTGGCTTCTTCCATTCCTCTTAGCACA